>NW_027418132.1:0-56902 GCF_009905375.1 Apium graveolens
AAACTTTTTCAACAAATTCCTGGTGTACTTAGATTGACAAATAAAAGTACCTTCTTCATTCTGCTTGACTTGAAGGCCCAGAAAATAGTTAAGTTCTCCTATCATACTCATTTGATATCTTAACTGCATCAGCTTGGCAAACCTCGTACAAAGTCTGTCATTTGTAGAACCAAAAATGATATCATCAACATATATTTGCACTAAAAGTAAGTCCTTTCCATGGTTGAGGTAGAACAATATTTTGTCAAAAGTCCCTCTGTTAAATCCACTTTCCAGAAGAAACTGAGCTAAAGTCTCATACCATGCTCTTGGAGCTTGCTTAAGGCCATAAAGTGCTTTATCAAGCCTGTAGACATGATTGGGAAATTTGGGATCTACAAAGCCTGGAGGTTGTTCAACATATACCTCTTCTTCCAATTCTCCATTGAGAAAAGCACTTTTCATATCCATTTGAAAGACTTTAAACTTCTTGTGAGCAACATAAACCAAAAATATCCTTATGGCTTCCAATCTAGCAACTGGTGCAAATGTTTCATCATAATCAATTCCCTCCTGTTGAGAGTATCTTTTTGCAACCAGCCTTGCTTTGTTCCTTGTAATTATGCCATCACTGTCAATTTTGTTTCTGAACACCCACTTTGTACCAACAACAGACCTGTTCTTTGGTCTTGGCACTAAGGTCCAGACTTTATTTCTTTTAAATTCATTTAACTCTTCTTGCATTGCTTGCACCCAATCAGCATCTTAAAGAGATTCTTCCACTTTCTTTGGTTCAGTCTGAGAAAGAAAAGAATGATAGAGACATTCATTTGATGTAGTTGTTCTAGTTCTGACACCTGCATCAGGATTTTCAATAATTAAGTCAGGTGTATGTGCTTTAGTCCACTTCCTTGCAGATGGAAGGTTCTCTCTAGAACTGGATGCTCCCCATAATCCATGCTGTCTCCATCAACATTTTCTGATGCTCCCCCTGAAATTATGCTCTCTGAGTTGGATCCTTCAGAATTTGAGTTTCCAGAAATATCAGAATATGAGTTTCCATAATTATCAGAACTTGGCCCATCAGAACTTGACGAATCAGAACTTGAAGAGCCTGTTGTAGATTCTGATGCTTCTTGAGATGTGGTTGTATCTTCAGTATGCTCCCCCTGCACAGGTGCATCTTCCTTTGGCGTAGTCACCATAGTTTCAATAACATCAGAGTTTAATCCATCAGAGTTTGCAGTATCAGGATTTAGACTGTCAGGAGTTACAGAATCAGAATTTAAAAATTCATTTTCAAATCTCAGCTGATCATGATCATTGAAATCTTCAAGTCCAGTAATCTTCTTATCATCAAAAGAGACATTGATAGATTCCATGACAACCCTTATTCTTAAATTGTAGACTCTGAAGGCTTTTATAAAAAGTGGATATCCAACAAAAATTCCTTCATCAGCTTTTAGATCAAATTTGGATAGTTGTTCGGGATGTGTCTTAAGAACAAAACACTTGCATCCAAATACATGAAAATACTTCAGATTTGGCTTCTTTTTCTTCACCATCTCATATGGTGTTTTTCCATGCTTGTTGATAAGTGTTGAATTCTGAGTAAAACAAGTAGTCTGCACAGCTTCAGCCCAAAAGTAGGTTGAAAACTTTGCTTCATCAAGCATAGTTCGTGCAGCTTCAATAAGAGTTCTATTCTTTCTTTCAACAACTCCATTTTGATGTGGAGTTATAGTAGCAGAAAATTCCTGCTTTATTCCATGGTTTTTGCAGAACTCTTCCATGATCAAATTCTTGAACTCAGTGTCGTCATCACTTCTTATGATCTTCACAGAATCTTTGACCAATTTATCCAGTTGTTTGACATGATCAATCAAGATAGATGCAGTTTCACTTTTTGTGTGCAAGAAATACACCCATGTGTATCTGGTGAACTCATCCACTATGACCATAGCATATTTCTTCTTTGCAATAGACATGACATTCACTGGACCAAATAGATCAACATGTAGTAGGTGATAAGGCTCAATAATTGATGATTCAGTCTTGCTCTTGAATGACGATTTTCTTTGTTTTGCCTTCTGACATGAATCATAAAGGCTATCAAGAGAAAATACTGATTTTGGCAGTCCTCTCACAAGATCTTTCTTGACTAGTTCATTTATATTTTTAAAATTTAAATGAGAGAGTTTCTTGTGCCAATCCCAGCTTTCTTCAATTGATGCTATACTCAATAGACATTTTGCAGAACCATCAGTACTTGTTGAAAGCTTGGCTTCATAAATGTTACCATGCCTATACCCTTTCAGAACAACTTTGCCTTAGATTTGCTTACAACTTCACAGTGTTCTTCAAAGAAATCCACATGATAACCTCTGTCACAGATTTGACTCACACTCAGCAGATTGCATTTAAGTCCTGAGACCAGAGCTATTTTTTCAATGATGACATTCTCTAGATTGATATTGCCATATCCCAGAGTTTTTCCAATGTTGCCATCTCCATAAGAAACACCTGGACCAGCTTTCTCCACAAAGTCTGATAGCAGGGCTTTATTTCCATTCATATATCCTGAACATCCACTGTCCAGAACTAGGATATTTTTCTTGTTGCCCTGCAATTACAAAGACCACTAATGATTAGTTTTAAGGACCCAGACTTACTTGGATCCTTTGGCCTTTTTAAGTTTATTAACATTTGCATCAGATTTAGCATCAGAGTTTATGTTAACATTTTTCTTATCAGAATTTGCAATATCAGACTTTGCATCAGAACTTACACTAGAAGGAATAATGCTAACTTTCTTTACAGAAGGTTTTATTTGATAATAATCATAGTACAAACTATGATATTCCTTACAAGTATAAATGGAATGCCATAAACTACCACAATGAAAACAAGGATTTTGTGGCTTATATCTAACAGACTGACTCTTAACTCCTGACTTTGAAGGTAAGGAATTTATGTTCTTATTCTTCCTGCAAAAAGAAGCCAGATTATTAGAGTTTTCACAGTTATGACATGTTTTTCTAGGAGCATTAGGAAGAGGCTTATAATTGTTACTTTTGTTCACACCTTCCTTTCCATTCCTATTTTTCCTAGGTGGCTTTACCTTGTTTACATTCTTGACATCTTTCAGCTTATGCTTAAGCTGCTTCTTTGTCATTAATCCTATGTTAATTTCAGTTGGCTTATCCTGTTTAGGTTTGTCAGAAGTTACTTTCTCCTTAACTTCTGATTTCTCAATATTAGACTTTGCAGTTACAAACTTAACAGGATTTACCTTTGGTTTTTGTTTAACAACTATAGGCTCAGTTTCTACAGTTTCCTTACTGTTCTTATCATCTCCATAACCTAAGCCCTCTTTCCAGTTTCCACTACTAAGAATATCCTGAGTTGCTTTACCAGAGTTAGTCCAAGTCCTGATAATCTCTCTTTCCTTTTCTAACTCAGTTTTTAGAGATTCATTCATTTTTAGCACTTCATCCCTAACATTAAAGGCATCATCTCTATCTTTCTGAGTTTGATGGAATATGACTAACTCTTTTTCTAAATAATCATTCCTCTTTTTATAAGCAAGATTTTCAGAAGTTAATATTTACATGTTAAAGTTTGATCTTTATAACTAATGAACATGGTTTTAAGATATCTTCTCAACTCAGTAATATCATCAGTATGAAATACATAAGTAGTTTGAGGTACCTTTAAGTCAGCAGTATCAGAACTGCTATCAGCATTTGCTATCAAGGCATAGTGTTCCTCATCCTCGGAATCTGAAGCATCTGACCAGCTTTTCTTCTTTATGACAAGAGCCTTGCCTTTGTCGCTCTTCCCTTTTCTGCAATCAGGAGACGTGGCCTTTCTCACCATAGTTGTAGCATTTAACATTTGAGTAATCTCCTCTTTCAGACTTTCCTCCTTTGCCTTCAGATTTTCTGAAACCTTTCTTATCAGAACTTGCACTTTTCCTGGAAAACTTCTTTCCTCTCCTGAATTTTCTGTATGCAATCTTTGTGATTCCTTTCACCATAAGAGCACACAGCTTCATCATCTCTTCATCAGGGTCTATCTCAGGTATACTTTCAGTTTCTGAGTCATCATCACTATCAGAACTTGATGACTCAGTATCAGACTTTGTGATGAGAGCTTTTCCCTTGCCTTTCTTTGAGGCAGCAACTTTGGGACTTTCCTCCTCAGCCACAAAAGCAACCGTCCTTGACTTTCTTCCATTCCTCTTGCTTCTTTATTCCATCTCAAGTTCATCAGTCTTGAGCATCCCATAAATTTCATCAAGAGTTGTTTCATCAAGATTATAGTTGTCTCTTATTATTGTGGCCTACAAATCCCATCTTTCAGGAAGTGCTAACAGGAATTTAAGATTTGAATCTTCAATATCTTACTCTTTGTCAACTAGTGACAAATCATTCAAGAGTTTGACAAATCTGTCATATTAATCAGTTAATGACTCATCAGGCTTTGAGTCAAAGTGCTCATATTCTTGAGTGAGTATAGTCTTCCTGTTCTTCTTGATTGAATCAGTTCCCTGACACCTTGTCTCCAAAGTATCCCATATCTCTTTTGCAGTCTTGCATTGAATTACCCTATTTGACATGACACTATCAATGGCACTATGCAGCAAGTGTCTTACCTTTGCATCCTTTGCAATCGATGAGATATATTCAGCAGTGTAATCACTTTTCTCCTTTGGTATAGGCTTTGCTGGCTGACCTGCAACTTCCACAGAGAGTTTGGTTGGCATATGTGGTCCTTCATTAATCCTTTCGAGATATTCTGGATTTGTAGCTTCCAGAAACATAGCCATCTTCACTTTCCATATGGAATACTCAGAAGGTTTCAACATGGGAACTCTTATAGTCTCATATCGACTATGGGTTATCGTTTTTGGAGGTTCTTCTTTTTTGGTGGGCTTGGTTGGAGTTTCTTTTTCAGACATGATTGTTTTTGGATCTTAAACTGTATGTGTGTTAACAGATTAGCTCTGATACCACTTGTTAGGTCACACACACTGTAGAAGGGGGTTGAATACAGTGTTTAGCACAATCAAATCGGATATAAGAACTCAAGTAACAGAAAACAGATTTTATTCAACACAATACACTTTGTTACAATATGGAACTGTCCTCTCTCAGTGATGAACAAATTATCACGAGAGCTTCTAGGGTTACATAGAATAATAACTTCGATAATGATAACACTTATAGTGTAAACCCTATGCATGTGTTTATATACTACACAGTTATAAGATAAATTCTAATTGATATGGAATATAATTCTGCTTCCTAAAATATATCAACTAGTTATCTTTTCTTCCAAGTATTTTATTCTTCATAGAATTCTTTCTTCATGCACAATTCTTTCTGTCTTAGTCTCGATCTTCTTTCCTTTCAATCAGCAGCCTGCCTTATCTGAAAGTCATCTTAAGTCCTGATATTATCTCCTGATAAATATCTTCTGATAACTTAAGTTCTGATAACTTAAGTTCTGATATCTTAAGTTCTCTCTTTAGTATAAGTGTTGATTTCCAGTTAAGTACTGATTTGTCCTGTTAAGTAAGATCTGAAAACTAAACACAAATCATATTACACATGACATTATCAAATATATCTAAAAATATGTATGTTGTGTGAGCCTTCATTAAATGTCACATGTAGAAAAAGTATAAGGGTAACAAAAATTAGATAGTAATTTACTTTATGTTATACTCTTGCGCAAGTCATCTGTTACAATTCGACAGGTGGGCTTAGCTAGTCAGTAGTTGTCATGTGGTTCCTTAAATTCAGTCAATTAAATGCAGCCTTTCTTACTTGTGCTCATATAATTTTTAGATAACTATAACTTCAACATAAATCAGCCTAATTCACCTTATAAAAGACCAATAAATCTTCATATCCAAAAAACCAAAAACCAAAGATAAATTACCTGATCAATGATGTACTGGTCTGGAATCTTCACATTGATAAAATGAAAGTCGCTCGGTTTTTGCTTTTTTCATTCAGTTTCCAGACTAATGCATGTCATTTCTCCATATTGGATTCCAGTGCTTCAGTCTTCCAACTAACACAACTGAAAAATTATCATAGAAGATATGGACACAGAAACCTGAGTAGAATATAAAGCGAGAATCTGAGATTTGATCGAGAAAAGAATCAATAAGTATATACATCAATACTACAGTATAAAAATTATAAATTTCAATTAATAACTACAAAAGTGGTTTAAGAAATATATGAGACAATGTAAACAAAATCATTGTTCACTAATTAAAATCTCATTAAACCGATATTTTGTAAACTAACAAAAAAATTATGAACTTTGATCAATAATTACGATACATAATAAATACTTTTTACACATCAATATGATAACTATAAAAAATGATTCAATATAGGTTCATAGAAACACGGGTTACGAACAATTACACAACTTTGTAGCTTGAGATATAGTTACTATGAATTGGTGAACAACCAATACAAAATAGAGAACATTCCAGTGCATCTCCTTATTCAATTCGTTGTCCTGAAAAAAATCATAAATATGACTGAAATTTGTAGTTAATTTAGATAACTTTACCCTTTCAGCATACTTGCTATTACAACAAATATGATAGGAAAAAAAGAGACTTCGGTGAAAACTTTTATCAAACACTATCAAAATAACATTCATCGTGTCAGAAATCAGTATCGCAATTTATAATCCATGATCGAGAGAGATGAATAACTAAACTATTTCATCTATAGAGCAGAAATCTGGCAGAATAGAAATTCAAAATTCAATTAACATTTGAATATTTTATACACGCACACACAGAAAATTCGATCAACAATCATCACCCATCTACAAATGCTCTGGATGAGCAAGAGTGTCTCCATACTCATTTCGAATGCATAAAAATCTATATAATAAACAAATTAGATACATATAAAAATACAAACATGGTAAAATATCGTTAGGAACAAAATTGAGCCCGAGGATAAAAATAACCTCTCTTAGAAATTCCATCAAACATATAAACCTCAAAAAATAAATTTGTATAATTGCCCGAGTTTTAAGAATTTTTACCTGATTTGGTTGAGCTAAATGTAATTTTTTGGTCCCAAACAATTTTTCTTCGCCTTAGTAGAACCTAAACAAACAGCAAAACATGAAAACAAAATCAAATACAGATGATAAAAATCGTATAGATGAAATTGAAATTGTAATTCGATGTATACAAATCCGAGTAACATACTAATTATGCTAACGATTTAAGAAAATACATGGCTTTTATACATATACAAATGATAATGAGAAAAAGATTAGAATGAAGTTATGAATTTAATTTTGAAATAGATGTCAGATATTCAATAGCAAAGCAATTTAAAATTATTCAAGATTGATTCTGATTTTTAAATTTGATTTTGATTGATATGGCATATAACAAAGAAAGAAGAAGAAGATAATGATTATCAAAGAAAGTAGTAATGATTTTTGAATTTGAATTACTATAAGCATGAATTGTGGATCTATAATTGATTTGGTATAATAATAAATCTATTTTAATAATATGTTTCATCTTTTTAATATTGAAAAGTGATTTTTTAATAATTATAAATACCATTTAAGATGTGGATAGTACATGGATCTTTGCATATTTGTATAGGAATTAGTTGATTTAGGAAAATGGGTCGACCTATTGGTAAAATTTCAAAAATATGGGTCAAAATATTTACAAAAATATCATTGTTAGTACAAATTTTTGGATCTCTACACTAGTGTTCATTAAGATATAATAGATATGGGAGTTCCTCAAATGAGAACCCCTACTATTGTGAGAACTGAGATCTAATCTCAGACCTCCATTTTAAAATTTTTTATATTTTTCTTTTAATCCACACCATACATTTCTCTCTCCTACTCCTTCACCCAACTCAATCTCATCTCTCTGCCCTGTCTCTCTCCGCCCTACACCGCCGTTACTCCGCTACAATGCCGGTAACCACCATCCACATCCACTGTCCTCACTCTTGATATTCACCACTCACCCACTAGATGCCTCTCTCTCCTCCACCATCATCATACCCTTACTTTCACCACCAATAACAACCACGACCTATTACACATCCCGCCCCACAACCTTATGCCACCCCGCCTCTTACGCCGTTGCGCCTCCTTTCTCCACCCCTCGTTGTCACCACTTCCCCGCCCACAAGCTTTCTTTTTCCTCCTTTCTTTTTCTACCACAATCTCCGACGAAGTCAACCTTCACTATTTTCGTGTTGAGATTTTATGAAATTTTTGGTGGTGGTAGTAGTGGTGATGTGGTGGTTATAATTCTGTTGTTATATTTTGTAAATAAATCTAATGATTTTTGTTATAATATCGGTGACTGTAGTTGATGAATGGAGTTGGTGGCCGGATCTGGTGGGTAGAGGCAGTGACTAGTTGTGGTGATTTTTTTGTTCCGGTGGTGATTTTTTGTTTGCTGGTGGCCGGATGTGGTACTTTTTATGTTTCTGGTGGTGATTTTATATTTTGACGGTGATGATTTTATGTATGACGGTGGTGATTTTTTGGAGGTCGCCGGAATTGGTGGTCGCCGGAAAAGATGGTCGCGGTGTTGGATTTTAAACGAAGCGGGGGCATGGAAAAACACTTTTACACATATAAAATCCAAATAAAAGCATACAGATCATGAATAAAAATTCGAGGGATCGAATCTAACCTTTAAAAATAATTCAGAGATAACGATCAGAGATCCTTAGCAGTTGCTCCTCAAGTGTGAAGCACTCCACCGGTATCCACCAAGAAAACGATGTTAAGGAGGAGGAAGGAGGTGGAAAGAATTGGGTTTTCCAAACTTTTTGGGTTTTGTGTGGGTTAGAATAAAATTAGGGTCTATAATAGTGTATTTATAGGCAAAATTTTTAGCTGAAATTTCCCATAAATATTATTATTATTATCCCATTTATTATTCTCATTAATAATTAAAACACCTTTTAATCATTAATCCTTTTTCTAAACACTTTAGAAATAATTCTCTCTCTTGATTTAATTTCCAAAAATTAAATCCTTTAATTAATAATATTAAGAACTTTTCTTAATTAATTTATAATCAATTAAATCTCATTTAATCAATTATTAAATTTGCCAATTAATTATTTATTTCATAAATAAATAATTATTAGCCATTATTAATTAATTCCTCCACCATTAAATCATTCTCTTTTTATGGTGTGACCCTGTAGGTTCAATATTAAGCCGGTAGTAGAAATAAATAATAATAAAACTATTTTATCATTATTTATATAAAATTCTCTAATTTATTAAATATGATTAATTAATTAATCACATTTATTCTACATCGTGAGGGATACTTCTTAGCATATCGCGACTATCCGGATAATATGAATTCACTGCTTAGAATACCAAGAACATATTCAGTGAATAGTTACCGTACAATAAACTCCTTCTACCCTACAATGTCCCGATTAAATACAAGGCATGGATCTCGTGTCAAGCCTATCTAATGCAATCACTTGCTTACCATTTACTATGCGTAGTTCTATGCAAATTAGAAACTCCTTTCTAATTTCATTCACTCTGGCCAGAGATTCCTGAACTAGCATAAGTAGATCAGCCTTGAACATTCGCTTCCTTCACTGGAAGGGGTAGATCCTTTATTGATCATACACTATCTTCGTGTACAAATTCCTATACCCAGAAGAGCCCTAATAATTGTCCCTGGAGACTAAGAACTAAACCAAAGCATAGTTCAGTGTACACAAGATGACTATGATGACCTCAAGTCTAAGGATACTTGTACAACTATCACTATGTGAACAACTGCTGACACGTGAGTGAACTCCATCAGTTGTTCAGCTGTGCGAGTCATGTTCAGTGAACTTATTCTATAATAAGCACCTACATACTAGCTATAGTGTCACCACACAAATGTCTATGAGAACAGACATCCTTCATAATGAAGCAAGCATAGTATGTACCGATCTTTGCGGATTATTAATTACCAGTTAGTAATCCTATGACCAGGAACTATTTAAGTTTAGAGTTATCATCTTTTTAGGTCTCACTATTATGATCTCATCATAATCCATAAAAAGCTTTACTTTAAACTATGGTATATCTTATTTAAACACTTAAATAGATAAAGCCCGTAATAAAAACAAAACAAGTCTTTTATTAATATCAATGAAAATAAAACAGATTACATAAAAGTTATTCCTAAATCCTTATACATGATTGGACTTAGGACATATTCCTTTCAATCTCCCACTTGTACTAAAGCCAATCACTCTGGTATCTAATACCCATCTTGTCTTTATGACGATCAAAGTGACTTTCATAAAGTAGCTTTGTGAGTGGGTCTGCTATGTTGTTATATGTGTCAACTCTAATTCAATACAATACAAGAAATATTACCGCGCTCCCACTAACCTTTTTGTAGACGCATGGTTCATCTACGTTTTTTGATAAAATCAAACTCTTTGATTGTCTCATCAAAACGAATGTTCCATCTTTCGAGAAGCTTGCTTTAAACCACATATGGTTCGCAGCAGCTTACACACTAGGTTTTCATTTCCCTTGGAAAGAAAACCATCTGGCTATTTGCCAGATCATATAGTCGTAGTAAGCAGCATTCGCAAGCAAAATCCGAACTGATTTTAACAGGGCTACAGGTAAAAGGTTTCATCAAAGTCAATCCATTGCCTTTGTTTGAATCCTTTTCCCAAAAGTCTGGCCTTAAAGGTCTCCACCTGGCCATCTTCTATAATCTATCTTTTGTATACCGTATACATAGATTCCATTCTGGATTTTATGGCACTATGCCATTTCTCTGAGTCAACACTACTCATAGCCTCATTATAGGTCACAGGGTCGTCATCATTAATGATCGACAACTCATTGTCATTCTCAATGACAAGGCCATATTACCTCTCAGGTTGGCGAGACACTCTCCCTGACCTATGAATGGGCTGTTCCACAAAAGGTTGTTCAGTCAGAACAGGTGTTTCCACTCGATCTGTAGTAGTTTGTGCTTCTTGAACTTCATCAAGTTCAATTTTGCTCCCACTGTTTCCTTCAAGGATACACTCCTTTTCCAAGAAGGTAGCATGTCTGGAGACAAACACCCGATGATCGGTGCAAAAGTAATACCCTAAAGTCTCTTTAGGATATCCCACAAAACTACATTTTCTGAATCGATATTCCAGCTTATCTGGGTCAACTTTCTTGACATAAGCTGGACATCCCCAAATCTTAATGTGTTTAAGACTCGGTTTCCTTTCTTTCCATATCTCATACGAAGTTTGAGGAAGAGATTTTGGAAGGCACCTTATTCAGTAAATATGCTGAGGTTTCCAATGCATAACCCCATAGGAATACTGGAAGATTAGCATAGCTCATCATGGACCGAACTATGTCTAACAAAGTTCGATTTCTCCTTTCAGATACTAATCTGGAGGAGTCCACTGGGAGACTATACCAATTATTTTGAGATAATTCAGAAACTCTCCGTTCAAGTATTCACCACCTCGATCTAATCGAAGAGTTATAATACTATGTTTGGTTGGTTCTCCACTTCATACTTATATTCTTTGAACTTTTCAAAGGCCTCAGACTTTTGTTTCATCAAACACATATCCGAATCCAGATATATCATCTATGAAAGTAATGAAGTATGAAAATCCACCCATGGCTTGCGTAGACATTGGTACACATACATCTGTGTGTACCATTCCTAGCAAATTTGCAACCCTCTCTCCATGTCTACTAAATGGAGACTGCAATGCCACTATAAAGTGAGATTTTCATCATCCCTTTTCTTTTATTAGTTTGTTCAATCTAAAATAAATTATGTCACATACATACAGACCATTATTTAAAGCACCACGTCCATAAAGAATATTATCTCTAAGAATAGAACATTCATTATTCTCAATAATAAATGAAAATCCAGCCAAGTCTAACATGGGAATAATATTCCTCACAATCGAGGGAACAAAATAACAATTATTTCAAACAATAATCTTGCCCGTAGGCCTATGTAAATGAAATGATTCTACATCTTCAGCAGCAACTCTTGCTCCATTTCCATCAGTAGAATCACCTCCTCTTCCTCAAGAGTCCTACTTCTCCTTGGTCCCTGCAACAAATTGCAGATTTGAGAACCACAGGCGGTATCTAATATCCAAGTAGAAATTTGATTTAATGACATATTCATTTCTATCGTGAACATACCTGAATCAGAAGCGGTAGTCTCACTACCCTTCTTCTTCTTCAATTCTGCAAGATAAACCTTGCAGTTCCTCTTCCAGTGCCCCACCTTGTTACAGTGAAAGCAAACAACTTTGCTCTTGGGGTCTTCAGCTTTTGGTGGAACCGGCGTTTTCTCACCTACTTTCTTCTTCTTGGAAGGGTTCCTCTTCCTTTTCTTAGGATTGGAACCTTCACCAATTAGAAGAACAGAACTCTTCTTAGGGGGAAAATTCGATTCCGCAGTCTTCAACATGTTGTGGAGTTCAGGCAGGCTGACATCCAACTTATTCATGTGAAAGTTCACAACAAACTGCGAGAACGAACTCGGAAGCGATTGCAAGACCAGGTCTTGGCTCAGCTCCCCATCCATGACAAAACCAAGTTGTCCAAGACGTTCAATCAAATTGATTATCTTAAGTACATGGTCATTCACAGATGATCCCTCAGATATCCTACAACCGAACAGCTCCTTCGATATCTCATATCAAGCTGTCCTCCCCGCCACATCATACAACTCTTGTAGATGCATGAGGATAGTGTGAGCATCCATATGCTCATGTTGCTTCTGTAGCTCAATGTTCATGGAAGCTAGCATGATGCATTGAGCAATATTTGCATCATCTATCCACTTACGATACACAACATGTTCATCATTATGTGCATCACTAGCAGGTTCAGTAGGCTTAGGTGAGTCAATCACGTATTCCAGCTTCTCAATCCTGAGAACAATTCTCAAGTTTCGAAGCCAGTCAGCATAATTAGGACCAGTCAATTTGTGAGCATCTAGTATGCTCCTGAGTGATAGTGCAAAACACATAACGTACAAAGTAAATCTGTAAATGATAAACACATAACAACACTTAGCAAATATTCGATTTCATTTCAAAACACTATATGAATCGGGTCTTTATTCATAAGTGGCTCCCACTAGTTTTCCTAATTTATTCAACCCCCTACATGAAAAATTAAGCATTCATAATGCTAGTGGGAATAGGGATCCTACATTCCATTACACAACCCCGGCTGTGGCACGAAACGCCATGTAATGTTCAATAGGCAGACAACTCTTGTCAATTACATCTAATGTTATTCCCTAATCAAACTTTAGCCTTTTGAATAATTGAGTCATGGTTGTGGCACGACAAACTCAATATTCTAAGTCAAGTCTAACCCAACATTCCGTACAATTGAATCAGTCCCCAAAGGCCCACGGCTGTGGCACGTAACGACCTTTAGATTCTTATTCAATGTACACATCTCTATGTAATAGACAAGTATTTCTTATTTCGAAATCAAAGCCCTCGGCTGTGGCACGAAACGACAATGATTCAAAAATAAGAACTACTTTCTACCATGTTGGAAGGCTATGATCGACACAAGCCCGTTGTGCCATTGGCCAATTACTACTTGATATTATTTAATTTTAGAGGGATTATATTACGTTACAATCATAATCATATTATAAAGAGATTCTTCCTTTTAAATTAAATATTTCAAATCAATAATCAATAATCAGATGATTCCCAGATCGGGTGGAGCATTGTCAAGAGGCGTCACTTAATAACCCTTTCTTACAGATAGAAATCTGTTGTTGACAGAATCATCCTTTCTCTCATATCGAAAATTCATATTCAATTACGTGTTTCATAAACACAAGAATCTCATGATTGTATTCATAATATTATTATTAAGGTTATGAAACAATTTCACTATACTAGGTTGTCTAACAAACGCTTTATGTTTATTTAAGTTCACCTAAATCTATCATCGCATGATAAACTAAGCATATATCACATATATCAACATGAATAAACATCAAAGTAGGCATGTTACATCATCTAGCACATTATAACAAGCAATATACATCTCTATGTATCACAAGAAGCATTTAAAATCAATTCAAACGATCAAAAATAGCTTTAAAACACTTCATGGAATATAAACAGTTCAAAACTTTTATATAAACTAAAATTGATCACTCCATTAGATCCGTCTCGGAAAAACGAATCCAACGGTATATTGCACGCCCAAAACGGAGTTACGAAACTCCCAGAAAATCAATTTTAAAATCAACATGCGGGCTGTAACGCATTACAGGAACGCGTTACAAGCCCTGTAACGCATTCCGGTGATGCGTTACACACCTTTTAAGCCATTTAAGGGTGTAACGCTTTCCGTGAATGCGTCATAGGTGTGTAACGCATTCCCAGAATGCGTGACACCCCTATTATTTTTTTATTTTTTTTTGTTTTTCTGCAGCAGCCGCCGTACCTTGTCAGACCTCAAACGCCGCGCGCGCCTGACAGACATCTGTGTACCTGACTTCTCTTTACCCATGCAAACAACACAACAGAGCAGATACATAATATATATATACTAACAGTTTATTTATATATATATATGACTTTATTTAATTACGAATTTAATTGTAAGAACTTCAAAAATTCATAATAAAAAATCTATACATCCTAAAATTATGAAAAAAATACCCAGACGATCTACAACACTTGTAGAACCCAGATCAACATTCAAAATTATTCTGAGAAACGATTTCTCATCAGACAAAATTAATCCATGATATAACTTGTAAAAATCATAATTAATTCATACAAGCACATAAAATTCTGAAATTTTTACCACAGATCTATATGCATACAACCTATGCTCTGATACCATTGTTGGATTTTAAACGCAGCGGAGGCATGGAAAAACACTTTTACACAAATAAAATCAAAATAAAAGCATACAGATCATGAATAAAAATTCGAGGGATCGAATCTAACCTTTAAAAATAATTCGGAGACAACGATCAGAGATCCTTAGCAGTTGCTCCTCAAGTGTGAAGCACTCCACCGGTATCCACCAAGAAAACGATGTTAAGGAGGAGGAAGGAGGTGGAGAGAATTGGGTTTTCCAAACTTTTTGGGTTTTGTGTGGGTTAGAATAAAATTAGGGTCTATAATAGTGTATTTATAGGCAAAATTTTCAGCTGAAATTTCCCATAAATATTATTATTATTTTCCATTTATTATTCTCATTAATAATTAAAACACCTTTTAATCATTAATCCTTTTTCTAAACACTTTAAAAATAATTCTCTCTCTTGATTTAATTTCCAAAAATTAAATCCTTTAATTAATAATATTAAGAACTTTTCTTAATTAATTTATAATCAATTAAATCTCATTTAATCAATTATTAAATTTGCCAATTAATTATTTATTTCATAAATAAATAATTATTAGCCATTATTAATTAATTCCTCCACCATTAAATCATTCTTTTTTTATGGTGTGACCCTGTAGGTTCAATATTAAGCCGGTAGTAGAAATAAATAATAATAAAACTATTTTATCATTATTTATATAAAATTCTCTAATTTATTAAATATGATTAATTAATTAATCACATTTATTCTACATCGTGAGGGATACTTCTCAGCATATCGCGACTATCCGGATAATATGAATTCACTGCTTAGAATACCAAGAACCTATTCAGTGAATAGTTACCGTACAATAAACTCCTTCTACCCTACAATGTCCCGATTAAATACAAGGCATGGATCTCATGTCAAGCCTATCTAATTCAATCACTTGCTTACCATTTACTATGCGTAGTTCTATGCAAATTAGAAACTCCTTTCTAATTTCATTCACTCTGGCCAGAGATTCCTGAACTAGCATAAGTGGATCAGCCTTGAACATTCGCTTCCTTCACTGGAAGGGGTAGATCCTTTATTGATCATACACTATCTTCGTGTACAAATTCCTATACCCAGAAGAGCCCTAATAATTGTCCATGGAGACTAAAAACTAAACCAAAGCATAGTTCAGTGTACACAAGATGACTATGATGACCTCAAGTCTAAGGATACTTGTACAACTATCACTATGTGAACAACTGCTGACACGTGACTGAACTCCATCAGTTGTTCAGCTGTGCGAGTCATGTTCAGTGAACTTATTCTATAATAAGCACCTACATACTAGCTACAGTGTCACCACACAAATGTCTATGAGAACAGACATCCTTCATAATGAAGCAAGCATAGTATGTACCGATTTTTGCGGATTATTAATTACCAGTTAGTAATCCTATGACCAGGAACTATTTAATTTTAGAGTTATCATCTTTTTAGGTTTCACTATTATGATCTCATCATAATCCATAAAAAGCTTTACTCTAAACTATGGTATATCTTATTTAAACACTTAAATAGATAAAGCCCGTAATAAAAACAAAACAAGTCTTTTATTAATATCAATGAAAACAAAACAGATTACATAAAAGTTATTCCTAAATCTGTATACATGATTGGACTTAGGACATATTCCTTTCACGCGGGTGGTTGGAGGTAGTGGTGATGGGTTGGTTTAGAAGAAGATGGAGAAGGTGATGGTTGGAGAAGATGATATTGAGATTTAAAATGAGTGGTGTAGATTAAAAATAGCTTTAAATTTGTGTGATGTAGATTACATCTCATATGTCATTTTAAAATAAGTTCTCAATTAAGTGAGACCCTAATAGATACATAGGTGTATAAATGAGTGATACTACATATTTATTACAACACTTGAATAAATCGTTAGGTGATGCAACAGCATTTATTACAGATTTAGAGAGATTTAGGGCGATAGTATATGCATATCTTATATCCGTGGAGTAAAACCGTAAAAGATGTATTTCGTAGTTAAAAGATTAATGTGTACATTCGTACTTTAGAGTAGTACGATGTTTTGGCTTACACTTCAGTTTTGAGAGTTGAGGGTTAGTAGCAGTGCTCTAAAAATCGGTATAGGCGGGGCGGCACCTAGGCGCTAGGCTGTGAAAAAACGCCCCAACTCGGACCTCGGCGGTGATTTAGGCGTTTTTTCAGAAAATCGGGTCAAAATCGGGATTAGGCGGGCTAGGCGGGCTAGGCGGTTAAAAATCGGTCCTAGGCGATCTAGGCGGAAAATAATTAAATTTCTTTTTTTTTTACGTTTTTATACTTTTAAATCATTAATTTCATAATTTCACACAATATCATGTCAATTTATAATATAAAGCATTGGTAAAAAGTAACAAGTAATCTAATATATTTATTTTCTCAGTTAAAATATAAAATAACATATTATAATTAATTTAAAAGTGTGAATTAAAATATAGTTAATATTGTAAACTCAATAATTAGTACATAACACATGTCAAATGTGTAGATATTGTTTAATACCATCATAATTTCTTTTTTCAAACAAATATTTGACATGTTATCATTATATAATTATAAAAATTAAAAATAATATTTATATCCTTCCGATTAATGTTCCGATTAATGTTCTGATTAATCGGTCCGATTAATCTCCGATTTGCCGATTAATCTCTCGAAAGTATCATCACCGTCCTGGCACGCGTAGCGATTTCTGGAACACTAGTCATTAGTATCACTATATATTCCAGTTTTAGATTCAAGCTCAGATCGAGTTTAAATTCATGGATAATTTATTTAAATAAACGTCACCAATGGAGTCGATCTTTCCCCAAGATCTGTGATCAAAACTTAAGCTCCCTCTTTGAAAAAATTAAACATTTGTTTACAAATGTAGAGCACCTGTCATGTAATTAACAATGTACAAACTTCTATTCTATAAATCAAGTCACGAAGATACTTTATTCTGCTGTCATACTACTATTTGTATGATGAACAATAGACACTGAAACTGAAGTCTGCCACAAAGTCTGTCGACTGAAGTGAAGGCATTCAACAAATTGGTAGTAGACTTAGTAGACTAACTTGCACATGGCTATTACATTTTGGTATACAACTAGTAAATACAAACATTACACTTGCAAGTTGTGAAGTCCCCTAAACTGCGGATGAACAAAAGTACTCGACTAGTAACACTACACAACAGAAAGGACTCGGATGAAAAAAAATAGCAATACAACAAGAGTTGCAGCTGGAAATTAACAACACACACCGACAATTATCACATAACCAAAAGCCGCTTAATCTGGTCCAGCTCATTTTATTTCGGTACCAACAGGGTACGGCTGATGAACTCACCACCAGCAGAACTAGACCAATAACTTCAACTCAACATGCTTTGATATTTACAAAGATACGGTCGGAGAGCATGTGGAGACTAAGGTTTTCCATGGATTTAATGCATATGATAATCAACACATACTTGATCAATTTCGAAGTGTCAAGCTCACCGTCCATTGATCTTGGTTTTATCTATAATAGGCTTTTGGGTGGTACCATTTCTTCTTACTGCAGTTCTAGCTGGTTGCTTGCTTGTATGAACTCCGACACCTTGTCCACCTTGCCCTGGTCATGAAATTTGATATCAATGATCAAACCACACAATCAGAAACAAACATTGAAAAACTTGGTCAAGGCAAAAGACATGACTGTATTACAATGAAAACTCATTGTTAGCAAGATATACTTTTTGCGTCCTAATATGATGGTCATTACCTGTGAAACTATCCTTACACAAGCTGTCATTATTCATGTTCATTATAATTAATATTTTCATTATTATTTTGTTTGAGTACAAATTTCAGTGATGAGAATAAAGAGTAGACAGTAGTGGCACCTTTACCCATAATTAAACTTTAAATTAACACCACAACAAAAACATAGTAGTAAAGTATAAGTACCTATATATCAAGAATCAAGCTATGAACACAAAACTAAGGTAAAATATGTTAATTCATAAAAAGTTCATTCATATTTAAGTGGTTAAATAGCGTGGACATGGACAAATATGGAATTGCAGTGGTGGAATTTTAGTCCAAAGTGGCTAGAAGTATAATCGTCAAGGCCATATGTCCTTCGTAAGGTGCACTGGGAAGCCATGAGAAAAAGGCATCTTAAGACGACATCATACTAGTTTCCAACATATATATCCCAAGATTAATTATTATCAATGATTTAGTATTCCGCATATATATATAGATAGGCCTACTTTGGGAACCAAAGCAAATCACGAAGTTATTGCCAAAATATTCCATAAATGGTTGAAACCAAATCAACAAAGCATCACTCAATCAGTCACAGTAATTCACAAATCTATGGTGTTGAGAGCATAACAAAGAATAAACGTCGAATTGCGATATCAATTATAAAGATCCCGCTGGTGGTTCTGTGCTAATGGCTATTGTTATAAGTTTGACGTTTACAAGCCTTCAACTTGAAATTAGAATTAAAGTTCATTTAATAGGTGTGGTAACCAATAAATGTTACAGTGATGGGAAGGACAATCATATATACCCTGTATTGTATACATGGCTTAAAAGTAAAATGCTAAGTATCATACAGTATGAAATATAACATTTCCAATGGTTAGATTCTGCAATTATAGTTGTTCTATACTCGAGACTCCAATTGTTATATGCTCTGTTAACCAGACTATTCAACTTTTCACGCTGCCTCTACTACCGTGCCGGACACTTGACCTTGGACACTTGTAAAATTTTCACAATATTGTAGTCTCCAAAACGAACACGAATGCATGTTGCACACTTTCAGGCCAAGTCCAGATAAAAAAGGTTAATATATTTAGTCAATTTTTCTAAATAATTATTTTACATTAAGTTCATATATTATTTGGTATGTTAACAATATATATATAATATATCTCTAAAAATATAATTCCAGATGGGATAAAAGAGTATAGTCCAGAGAATAAGGCTACAAAACATTGCGACCGGCTTTGGCACGTCATGCCCTAATTAATATTCTGCTTATAGCTAAAATATCAATATCTCATTCTGAAAACTTACGCTGATATGAATAAATGATTGTTAATTCTGAAACCGGTTTCGGGGCATCCACTTAATCATTCCAATTAGATTAACAAGTGACAAACTTCTTTCAACGAAACAAATTATACGTGTATGCTATCAACACTAATCTATACTACTGTCAAAATCAAATTGGAGTCTTTTGTAGTATGTTCGCAAATTTCTATTCTACTTGTATCTCAGGTGAGAGAAATATTGAACAATATTATTTTTCTATGAAGAAATATATTTTCTAATGTCCAAGCACCTTGCACGTGTAGAAGACCTGCTGGTAGTCGTAATACAGATAAAACAATTATGTACTTAAAATTTGTTGAATGTATAGAAGCCTAAAACTGATAATTGAGAAAAGAAGATATGATTCATATGACAAGATTGGAAGGACTAAACCCGGACCAAACAACTCCCAAGTGAAAGTGCAAACCAGCTAGGCTCAGTGCCAATTAATAACCACTATTATAACTATATAGCATTAGTTTATAATTTCTTGAAAGTTGTAGCCCCCACTGGGCACTGTTATAAGGAACCAGGGTATTCTAACAAGATCCACTCCTGCATGTTTAATTTTTTATGTAAAAATAAATTTTCTATTTGTATGTAAGAATTTTATTTATCATCAAAAATTTAGAAACTTTAAAAGTTAATAATACAGATTAACAACATATGTCTTTTAATACTACAATATAAAACATCAGACTGAAGTATATTTATAAGTTACTATCTTTTATAAAATACAAAAGCCTTAGTTATTATGTAGACTATGACCAGTATTTTCACCTACACTCGTCGAGAGGACAATGACGGACACCCCTCCATCCCGTGTATGCAACCAAACAGCTCTCATTATAAACAGAGAGTATATCATTTAAGCATGAGGATACAGAGTGAAGAACTCACCATAATTAGGAAGAGACTGCCGCTTCTTTGCTTGTTTATCCAGAAGTGAGGATCTCTCCTTAGGATTACTATGAGATCTTGAACCAACACCAGGTCTTGAACTGACTTCTTTGACCGGGTCTTCAAAGATAGGTTTAGCTTTTCCCTTGGTGAACGATGTGGCGGATGTTTCTTGTATGCTGCTGGACCTAGTGGGTGAGGAGTCACAGCCATCGGAATGAGATAGAACCAATTTCTCACTAGTGGTGTTTAAATCGGGGTTCAACGGAATAGCATTCTTTGCAGAAAGTTTTTTCATCATCACATTATTTCCCTCACCCAGTTCAGTATCTACAGCTGTTCCATCTTGCTGATTGATGTCAAGAAAACGATTCTCCCATGGACGAACAGCCATCCATCTCTCCAACCAGTTCCATCCCCAGTTGCTCTTATCTGGTTCAAATTTAGAAGGAGCAGCCATTTGCCTTGATCCAGCCTGCCACTGCATACATGTACAGTGATAAGAACCATTATAGAGATCAATACAATTACATAAAAGATATAGTACAGAACATGAATTGTAAGTCTAGTAATCATTTTTAATGATCAAAAACTCGACAAATGAAAGGCAAATTTCTCCAAACATACATAAAACACACACACACACAACTTTGGAGAAAAACTTCTTTGTCTATGAAACACTGTTAAAAAGGATAAGTTGTTTACCTGGTGAGCCAACGCATATGCCATGGCTCTCTCGCGCTTTGCTGCTGCCTCCTGTCTCTTTAACAACTTGGCTTGAATTTGTTCAACTGATCCTACCCCGTCGCACCAGCCTTCCTGTGAGTAATTACAAGAAAGATGATAATGTAAACCTTAAGTTAAAAAATAAAGTCCTACCATCAAAGGCAATTAGGTTTAGAAAGTACAATCTCCTAATTGGTACCTCATATAATGTCTACTGCATGACAGCCCAGCTTTATACGAGGCTCAAGTATATGTAAGCTTAGGTTAGAAGTGTAACAGAGTTTCAATACACACCTACACTTCAAAAATAATGAAGCTGCAACTCTAAGTTTCCATTACAAGCTTAATATTCTCTCTTTCTATATAAGAACTCTGACATAGTGTGATATCAATTTAGGTTAGTACTGTTACAAGCAGAGACGGAGCTAGAAACGGGAGGTTGCAAGGGCGAAAAAAAATTCAGAGTAACTTATATATTTTTATATTTTATTATATATTAAATAAATTAATAAAAGTTATTTTTCACAATTTCAATGTACAAATATACTTGAATTCACGTATCTAAATTCAGAAATTATTGTAAAAAACAAAAATCATTAATTTTAGTACTATATTCATAAAATTTAAATATTTTTGAGGGTGCGGAATTTAGAAATAACGACATTTTAGTACTAAATATATTAATATATATTTTTTCTGTAAATTTTAATACTAATTTCATGATTATACCAGGTTTGGGGTGGCGGCCGCACCCGCCAGCCACCCCTTGCCTCCGTCCCTGGTTACTTACAATTTCTCTATTTCAGGCCCTGGGTAAAAGGATCAGAATTAACTACAAATATCTAGAAAACAAATTGAAAGGCACAAAGGAAATAAAACTTGCGCACATATTCCCCAACAAGAACAGGGACTTATGGCTAGCAAAATTTACAGAGTCCCAGCCATTCATCATTAAGGAAACAAGTATGCTACCTCAAGGAATTTATAATTTTTCTGCAGATGAATGAAAAAGATTCCATTTACATATATATGGTGAAACTAGCATACAGAAATTGTAACCCTTTACCATATGTTATATTACCATGGGAATTAATGGCACTCTGATTACTTATGTTATATGACCATTGGATCTAATTTTTTAATGGTACTCAAATTACTTTCATTATTGGTTTTTATTTGATATCACTTAAAAAAATTATCAATTAACTAGAATTAGTAAGGATAGTATAAAGCACATACCTCGATTTCTCGAACACGGGCTTCCTGTTCAAGTTGTTGTTGACGTTTCTGCTCTGATGTTTGGTTTTCCAGTGCCAGGCGAACACGTCTAGCTCGCACACGAGCCTGAACTCTTACTAAAGCTTGCATACAGCGAAGGGTGATCGCCGCTTGTTTTCTTACAGCATGCCCCCTGACAAGGGCTTGCAGTCTTACTAGTCCTTTTAGAGCTCTTAGTGCTCGCCTCGCCTAATATTAATCACCAGAACATTTCATGTCATTTAAACAACCAAAATCTGAAGATTGCTTAACAAGAACTATGTAAAGAAATTGATCACATTGAAAAATATGGTAATCCAACTGCCTTACAAAAAAGTGACATATTGTTGCATACACTTTAAATGGTGAATTATTAGTAATTTAGAATGTTAAAACTTTTTTGGGTCAGGAAATTAACTATTGAATAAGTCATAGGGAAAACAGATGTTCCTTCAGGTTGATCTCTGCATAAAACTATCTAACAAGTTCCTGGAATCAATCTTGCCACTCAATCCTATTTTAGTAACATAGCATAGTCGCTTGAGGATAGAGATGCTAAATCTGGTTAGGTCTTATACAAGAGGAATCAAGCAACTACAAGGCAGTTTCTGAAAGAGAAACAAAGGAAATAACCATGTCCTAGATGCGATAGAAGGATATTACTTATTCAATCTGTTATGTAGGACAAAAAGGAAAAACAAAAAAAAAAACTAAATATGTAAAGATTGATGGCGAATTAGGGTGGAACAGCAACTTCATTAAAACTTTTTTCCTCTAATCATCGTTTATGTAATTATTAAAACTTTCTCGATTAGAAGTTGCCTTTCAATGGCAAACTGTTTACTGTATCTTGCTTGCTGTTATTTTGGCTACAGCAAGAACGAAAAGGGAAATGGCCCAGCTAAATGGTAAATACCATTTAGCTTTATCGACTACATGCATGCAACATAGTTATTCATTTACAAAGAGAAAGAGGCCATTGGCAGATGTTCAGCACTTGTTTCAGCTATAAAGACATTATACAATCAATTAGTTTCCTCTGTTGCTTCTCTGTTTCCTATGGATTAATATTAGATTCAGCCACTCCGCACATTAAAATTTTCTTTTTCAGGTCTTTTCTATAAGAAATATAGCACATAAGATCCATCTCATAAGCAATACAAAATAAAAAATCTGAATTTCAAAAAAGCATGTCTGTTCCTTCATAATCTAAAGATGGTTTTGACAACAAACATAACAAGTTGGGAATTTTGATCCAACACATTGTATAACTTGTCCAGATAGCCATTTAAACATTTAGTACATACAGAAAGCGACATTAAGTTGCAAAATTTTGACAGCTTAAAAATTAGAGCAAGTTTGGTACCAAAACTCCTCGAAAAGCAGTCTGGATACATGTAGCTGCCCATTGCTCTCTCATATTTTGTTCAATTTGAGATGCATTCACCATTTGAAATGAATTGGAAGGGGATGCACCAGCATCTGATGCCGAATGTTCTTCTTTGACTGCTGTGGCAGTTTTGTCATTGAACTCATCTTGAAGTATATCACTTTCAAATTCAACCGAATGCCTCCTTCGGTGCCGAAACTTTCCAGAAGCCAGATCTCTCTGCAAAGGACAAACCTTTTTAGCAAAAAAATTAATTGATAATAAATACTATGATCAGGATAAATGCTGATATAAAACCCGACGTCCTTAAAAAAAGTAAAAGAACAATATTGGGTTATGTGAACCGAAGAATGCTTGCTGATTACCACTTTGAAGCCTGCGACTGATAGAAATGGCTTTAAGAAGTTCTTCAAAAGTCATTATTCATGCTTGCAGTTGGTAGCACGAAAGAATGCAAGAGTTTCCAGAGCTGTACCACTACATGTGAAGTATGTTGGGGTATTCGAATGATGAGGGTTAGCATGAATTATTGAGATCATAGATTAGGCTTAGGGAAATATGGCTTTATAGGGGTACAGAAATCACAACTTTTCACTACATTATTTGATTGCAAACAGTATCTATGCTAACATACACAAGGATTAGCTTGCATAGGCTCAATCCCTACAATCAAGTTTGTTTCATTTTTTAGATCAGTTCTTTGTGTGCCTTTAATTCTAACAGTCTGAAGATGGCATTGAATTTAGACAATACCTTACAAGGAACCAAATATTGCAAGAGTCGTACTACAGTATATCTCTAAACAACACAAAAAATAAGATGAGTTTAGATAAGCACCAACATTTTCCTCTTTTTCTGAAGATTGTGACCTCTGTGATTTCTTTGAACCAACCAATGCTCTGATCCATTTTCCAGAGACGCCCATGATGATGGTTTCAGCCCTGTCACAGAAATGCATTCAGAGATCTAGTACATGTTATCTAGTAATTACATATGTTTGATCCAGCATGTGTTTGTTCTAAATGAAAATAAGCAAACAAAACAATGTTGATCGACCCCCCCCCCCAAACCCTGCTCCCTCTCTATCTAACAATCTACATACCCAAACTTCCAAATATGCAGTTCATACGAGAAATTAGTAACCTTTTACCAAGTCACTATATTAGAAAGGAAACATATATAAGCTGATGACTACCTCTTAACATATTTCACCAGATAAAAAAGGCAAAATCATAATGATTACTGGACGAAATTATGATTCTTACAAAAAATAATGCTCGCAAAATATCCTCTCCTTCTGTTCTTAATTTTCGTTCAAAACTCAAATGCATAATCAGAATCAATAATATTCACTAAATGCTACTCCTATTCTTAAAATGATCAGTTCATGCGGTGAAAAATCGTGCCATAATTAACCAAAATGAAACATACCACCGCAACCAACTCCAAATTCCCCAGACATCAACAGAATTGAATTATAACCAAAAATAACACACTACCTGAACAAACTTAAATCCTCTGAACACACAAAAACTACAGCATTACAAAACTACACCATCGAGTCTGGAAAAAACCACAAATTCAAAAAAAAAAAAAACTAAAAATCCCGAAAAATGCAACTGCATTTCCTTTAATTCATAAGTGTGTGTGTGTGTATGTACATTACACAATCATAACATCTACAGCATGAAACTTAGCTCACAGTGCTAATACAAACCAAAATTCACAAAAAGTAACTAAATCAATGAACAAAACGACGGCGTAAACTCGAAACTCGACAAATTGAAGAGCTCACCTCCAAGTTTAATGAGGTTGAATGCAAGTAAAAAATGAGATATAAATAAAAAGTAGTAATTGAAAATGAAGATCTGAATTTAAATTTAAAAGGTAGAAAATGAAGTACAGGACATATTAGTAAGTGGTGATTGGTTGTCTGTTGTTGAAATAAGTGGCAGGCACATCTCATTAGCTCACTGCTTCTTCTTTTTTTGTGTGGGCTTTGGGATTTCTTAAACGACGTCGTGGGATTGTCGGGTCGTTATCTGACATATGCGAACAAGAGTCAATCACGGGGTTTGTGTATGTAACTGTAAACGCCGTTTTCTTTTTTACTTAAACACGATTTTGAATTTGGGTAATAATAATGGTCACTGTTAAGCATATTATCCAAAATTATTTCGATTAAATTACTACTAATATTTTTCACAAGTATTTGATCACATTATTCAAAAGTATTCCAAGTTTTTTCATTTTCCTATTACATAATTCCCTTCTGTTAGATTTTTGTTATTATTTTTACAATATTTTTTATCGTTAATGTCAATTCCTATGTATAATTCAAGAATCTTTTTGCACACTTCTTATTCGTAAATAAGTGCTCATTTGGGAAATATTTAAATAAGTAACTTATATTTTAAAATTAATAAGTGGCTTATAAGTGTTTGAATAATTTTACTTATAAGTCATAATTTTTTAACTAATTAAACTACAATAAATAATTTTTCAATATAATTATCTTTATTCGTGAATTTTAAATTAGCTTAGCATTTAATAATATATATTAAATATTAAAGTTAATAAAAAAATTAAATAATAAAATAATTTGAGAAAAAATACGTCATTGCTAATATTCAACTTATCAGCTTATAAGTTATAAATTTAGCTTATAAATTGTATTGAATAAACACTCGTCGATAAGTTGTTACGGACTTATAAGTCATTAGCCGACTTATAAGCCGCACACAAACATGTCATAAATAGTTTAGTTTTGATTATTATGACCTTGTTCGATAGTAATATTTTATTATTTAATATTTCATGTATGAACCAACTTTATGCAAATAACGGAAAAATTGGAATTTGCAGGCTTATTCTCGGGTACTTTTAGTTGTACAATAAGTGAAAAAAAAGCAAAGAAATGTATTTGTGTGTGCGAGTAACAGATCGTTGTATAAAACAGTGAACGAAATAAAGGAAGAGGAGATAGGAACCAAAAACCCGAGTACAATGTGTGACTGTCTCCTTAAAGCGTATTAGCTCTCATTGTATGTGTGAGCGAACCGCCTCTCAAGTTAAACGAGTTGCAGTGAAGCAGAACGTCACTATCAGCGAGTTTGAATCGAGTAAGAAACTATTACCGACGAATATATAGAGAGGAGGGAACGGCTAGGATTTCGAATAAATAAAACCTTATGACTTAAGGCTATATATAGAGGGATAATAAAACTTGTGTGCTACTCCATTAATTAATTAAACTGTGTTAATTAATTATTAATCCGTAACCACTCGAATTAATATTTTGTCAAGTCAATTAGCAAAACTAGTCCATGATTAGACGGCTCAATTTCCTCCTACATTCGTGTACGCACGTCACCCACACGGCCTTTGCAAACTTCGAATTAGCCTTGAAATCCCATGATTTGCACCATCCTGCGCGCACGTAGAGGATAAAGCAATACCTTAGTCAGGGGAGGATCTAGTAAGGGGTACCGGGGGACACGTATCCCCATAAAATCAAATTTTACTTTTTTTCACCATTAATTTTTTGAAAATATTTGAAAGTGGCCCCTCAAAATTCAAAAATATAAAGGGATATTTTTAAAATTTGTCCGGCGTCCCCCTAAACTAAAATTCATGGATTCGACCCTGACCTTAGTAACACATTTAGACACTACTAGAGTGTTGTGCTATATAATTTAATGGAAACCCCTTTTCCATTTTAATGTGGGATTAAGGTTTCTTAGCAACATTTTCAGTATCAAGGAATGATCTTTAGATATTATTATCTCATTCATCTTTTGTTCATTTTGAGTGATTCAAAGTACCTCAGAAAACTCTCACGGAGGAGCACGCATTTTGTTAGTTATTGAGTACAACACCGGGGGGTGAATGTGTTTTATTTATATTAGCCTTTTAAAAGTTTGGATAATGGTGTGTGAACAAAATAGTTTAATTGTAAAGATATTATGTTAGCAGAATTAAAATAACAAGCACATGAAACACAATATTTCAAAACTTACTTAATTTGTATTAATTAAGTTTGTCTTTCTACAAATTCTTTGTTTTTAAAAATATAAGAACTCAGCTTCTTCCTTGAGAGAATACAAGAAAATATGAATATGTTTGTTACTTTTAAACTAAGGACCAGTGCATACTTTATACACTAGCAGCACAGGTTTACAAAACTTGCACTAAAATGTACTAAACTATTTTCTAAAGCAACATTTTTCTATTCCATTTCCAACTTAGCAAATTTGTGCAGAATTTTGCAGGTCTGTGACCGTCCTTTGTCTAGTTAATCTTGGCCCTTGATCTTGTATTCTCCTCAGCTACTTTGTAGACTTTTCAATCTAGTTGATAGATCGTTTGTTGACTGATAATCTTGAATCTTCATTTGTTTGCATTCTGTATTTGAGATGCATGTCGAGATCTCCGGTTTGTTATATAGAGAAGTGACATCTTGATAAGTATAATGACTTATCGAGATCTCTGAGTTCTCTATAGGTATAATTGACTTGTCGAGGTCTCTTGGTCTTTGCATGCTAAATGACTTGTCGATATGTCTGAGATTTCTACATGTAGAATTGACTTGTCGATATCTCAGAGATCCCTATATTCATTTTGACTTGTCGATATCTCTGAGATCTCTAATGATAAATTGACTTGTTGATATCTCCAATCTTCACATCTTCATTTTGACTTGTCGATATCTCTGAGTTTCTACATGCAGAAATGACTTTTCGATATCTCCAATCTTCA
The DNA here is from genome assembly GCF_009905375.1 of Apium graveolens. Classification (NCBI taxonomy): domain Eukaryota; kingdom Viridiplantae; phylum Streptophyta; class Magnoliopsida; order Apiales; family Apiaceae; genus Apium; species Apium graveolens. The sequence continues at coordinate 29,087 of NW_027418132.1, forward strand.
CATCTTCATTTGACTTATCGATATCTCTGAGACTTCTCTATAAGCCATTTTGGACTTCTCGATAAGTTATTCTGGAGTTCTCAAATGACTTCTCTATATTACTTGATCTATAATTTGTCGATATCTTGACTTAGAATATTTTTCATAAAATAATTTATTCAACTCCAAGCTTCTTCACTTTTCTTTGAGGCATGATCATGGCTTGATCTTCTTCCAGAGTTTATTCTTTAGCTTAAATCTGTTTATTGAAAAATACTCCAGTTTAATCATCTAACCATTTTACATACTCAAGTAATACAATACAAAACACAAAGTTGATTACCAAATAACTAAATCTTAGTGTTGTCAATGTGACTTAGTCTTGTTATTATATAGGCATGTCTTGCACAACAATCTCCCCCAATTTGTGAGAAGATTGCTTATCACAAATTCATGCAATATACCAAGTATAATCCCAAGTTAAAAATGATTACATAAAAATGACAGATTAACAAATACAGCTTTTATACATTTAGTGATTACATAAATTCAGTAATTACAACCATCAAACAAATTTCTCATAGCCTGATTATTTTTTAATGAGGCCCTTTAGCTCTACAAGCACTTGAAGTTCTTCTATGATTTCAGTCCCTGTTAGGGAGAAAACACGCGCTAAAATTACACGCAAGTATACGCGTTCGCAAGTAATATAGAATACTTTCTAGTTCGTTCCCATAGTTACTCTTTTTAGTTAACTTAAGATTATGCACATATGTAACAATGGTATATATATCGCTCAATGCTAAGAAAATAATCAAGTTGAGATGTTTATAACTAAGATTAAAGTAACATGCAATTAACTAAGAATAAAAGTGATTGAATTAACTATATGAGACAAACATGGGATTCTAACTTCATTACTACTTCATTCAAAGTCATTGTTCTTAACCTTAGCATGTGATGGTGATGACAACTAATCAAATAACACGAAACTAGTAAACTCCAACTTTCGTTTTACGAATACCCTACTACCAAACATCCATAAAAGAGATAGAAGCTGAATAGACACCATTATGTTGAGACCCTATATGTATATAGAATTTGACAACATAAAGGTTTAATGCGCAAGTTATCTATCGTGATTACATAGGGCAAGTAAGATGGTTAAAAGTACCTACGAATCATGCATAATAATTATACATGAACCCATGCTAGCATGACAAGTTCTAAACCTCTATATTCACTTTCGCTTCAATAGATATTAACACACTATCTTATATGTTAGCTATGCAAATAAGACGAATAAGCACAACCAATACTAGGATATCAGTCAATCACCATACACCAAGATATTGAAACAAATTAACTATAGAAATCCATAAGTAAATCCGTTAGAACCCCACGACAATGATTAGTTCATAACCGAACTCATCGTCACCATGGGTTCCAATGAAAGCATGATAATAAACAATATAAGAGTACTAGGGTTTAAGACAAATTGAAAATAAGCATCCAGGTATCAACTATACTAAAGAAAACAAAAGTCTTCTTCTCCGTAGCCGTCTCGTGCTCTCTAAGTCTTCTTATTGCTTTCCCTGGTCTCCTCTATCTGAAAAACGGCTTTATATATATAGGCTTCTGGACGATCTGGACGCTTCAATTCTTCGAATTAGAATAAAATCAAGATTCTGGAAAAACGACCTGGCGCGGCCGGCCCGTATACCAGCGCGGCCGCCCTTGCTTTCTGTCAAATGGGCGCGGCCGCTCCCAAGACCATCGCGGCAGCACCGAGCTTCTGGAAAAAAATTGATTTTTCTTGTTTCCTTGACTTCTCGTCCTGGTTTCTTGCGCGCAATCGACCGAGGTTCCATCCTAACACTCTTTTAAGCATAAAACATGCAATATACATTCCTTCTTTCGAATATGCCCTGAAATGCAAAACACTACAAAAACAAATCAAAAACACAAACAACTTGAGTACAAAACACCAATTCGAGCCTTTACGAAGCGTTCTAAGTGGATATAAATGTCACTTATCATACCCCCAAACTTGAATCAATATTTATCCTTAAGCATAAACAGACTTAAAGAACAAAACAGAAATACATGAATGCAACTAACATGAATGCAATGATCCCTTCAGAATAACTAAACCAATCAATGAGCAACATCTCAAAGAATGCAATTATTCGCACAAGGTTCAATCAAATCCCACAAATAAACTCACAAGCCAAAAATGTGCGTGTGTACAATTGCTTAACAAATATACTCTCGAAACTAGATTAATAATCATAACTCACCTTTCGTCAAGACAATCACGAGGTTATAAACAGAATAAACGATAAACACAAAATAACTGACAACACCTTAATTTTATCAGAGTTATACAATGATTCATGCTTTTATTGATAACACATAAAAAAATACAAACATGCTTATTTAATCGTGATGAGCGAGGTCCATAAAAGATTATGCAATAATACCCATGTAGCGAGCGTTAGGTAGCGGATCCCGGACTATAAAAGCCTTAGGTCACTAGGCACAAAGTCCCCTAGAACTTAATAAATCGAGTATTAAAGAGCCCACTCGTGATCAATTATGCATAATACATATTTTTTTCTTTTTCTTTTTCTTTATTTTTCTTTTTTTTCATGTTCTGAACGAGGGTGTTTCGCTCCATCTCGCTCAACCCTAAACTACTCATAAAAATATGTGTCAGTTACAAGCCATTTGACGCCTAACCACAACTAGCATTGATATCCAATGTTTTTCTCCAATTATAAAAGTCCTCAAACGGAAGGCTCCAAATGATCAAATGATACAAGGAAAACAGGATCTGCCATTGCCATTATCTGGAAATCACATCGCGAGCTAAGAGTTTCAAATCGCAACGCCAATCATACCGAAAACCTATTATACAGTCGCACTCAACTGCACAACGTCCTATCTTTCTATTTCCTATTCCTAATCCTAACCCTCTACCCAATCCCGACAATCTAGGCTTGTTTCAGTGACTTATAATATGTAGCTCTGATACCAACTTGTGGCGCCCTCCAAACCCGGGTCGGAAGTTTGGGGTCCACAACACACACACAATATATAAACTTGTAAATGAAATATTATTTGTAATGACCCTGCTTTATACAACCATGGATCGCAACAGGTTAAAGTATGAAAACAAGCCACAATCTTAACTTTTATTACAACGTACCCAAATCCCAACTAATTTGACTTACAACTGATAATGAAATTGTTCTTACAATCTTACTATCTCACTACCATGTAAAGCTCCTGCTAGCTCGATCCAACTCAATCTGGAATCCTAGCTCGTACTCTGGGCTGAGGAACCTCGCTATCAACCATATCATTTTTAACTGTAGAATACATAAAAAGATTCGCAAGAGTGAGCTAACTAGCTCAGCAAGTCATAATAACGATAACTGAGGTTAAATAATGTTCAAATGGAATGATTTAGAAGAATCAAGTTTCTTGTTAAATAATCATTAGAATTGGATATTCATTTTAAATTTGAAAACCAAGGTTAGGCTGCTGATCAGTCACGCACTAACCCCGAGCAAGGCTCCCAGCTTTGCTCTATATACTGGATCCAAGGCCACATTGGTTTACTACGACCACGAATCTGGTTTGACCACGAATCTGGTCCACATAAAGAAAACTATCCAATTCTAAAACAGTTCAGTGTGATAAACAATGTACTTCAATAAAACAAGATCATAATCAATGATGATAAAACACTTGAATAAAAGCATAATGCAATTCATGGGTATCACAAGGGTGTATCAAAGTATGTATAAGAAATGGTCTTCAGCCCGTAGGAGAATCAGGTATTAGATATGCAAGAATTTTACAAGGTTTAGTTCTTTGATGTCTCAAGGTATGGTTGAGTATAAAAGTTTCTATATGTTCAAACAATTTTGTTCCAGTGTTTGGTATATGATGGGTATATATTTATGGAGTAGTATCGTATTTGTGCAGTTTAGTATCTGGTAAATCAACAAGGAATGGTTCACAAGGAATAAGCTTTCAGCTCAAAGATCAAATGATGTGGCTCAGGTTCAAGGCTGAATGATTCAAAGTACTTACAATATAAAACAGAGCTATTTTGAATACTTAACAATATGTCACGAGAGAATTTAGAAATATTTGCATTATATCTCGAAAAAGGTTTAGAAGTACTTGCCTTGCAGGGCTTTACAACTATTACTGATCGACTCTGAGCCGACTCTACCGCTTAGGCTTTATTGTCTATCCACTAAACCATCCTGGATTCGACCTCAACACTTAAGTCCTTTGATTGAAACCTTATTGAGCTTTTTGACTGACCACCAAACTATCTTGTGTCCAATGCCAATTCTCGGGCCTTCCGACTAGAACCTACAGAGTCGAAATACCCTAATTTAGACTTCCGATTATGCTTGACATATCCTCACTAACAATCTACCCGTGCGTTAACAAAACCCGACTCGTAACACATACATTATTGTAATACAAGCATCAGTTAGGGTTCACGTATTCAAAACTCAGCTTGATATTCACTTTCGGAAAATATATATACTCATTGTTTCAGAGAACGGGTTGTCAGTTATATTTTACAAAATAAGTTATTTATAATTATATAGTTATACACATCCGAGTGATATTTCCGATATTTTACAGGATACGTTCCCGAAAATCGGGCAGCGTCTCTTTTGTTTATCGGACTACTCATCGAAACATAATCGACGTCAAATCCCAATTATAAACACAAATCAATCAATTTCGCAATTCACAATCCCGTTTATTTACCCAACTTTAGTATAATAAATTGTTTATTCCGGGAAGCTAATGTTACACACTAAATATTATTTTAATAATTATACGAATTAAATATGAAATAGTATTTTATAAATATAGGACTCAGAATAATCATCACGGTCCACCGTCAGCTCATCAAAATTCATTGCTGACGGCGGTAAAATTCGCGGGTACCCGGATAATTTTTGGGCTTCCTTCGCAAATTCTACCGATTAATAAAAATTTATGCACGCGATTAATTTTTTATTTCACGGAAGTTAATCAATTAATTTCCTACATAATATCCAAAAAATCCACTTTAGGATACGCACAATAGTTCAGAAAAGTGATCAGAAAAGCAAAGTAACAGGCCGAAAAGCAAGGCCAACCGGAAGTAATACAAGGTACAATCACAGAACATAGTATTTAATCAACAACAACCATAACCTTCACTGTGATATACACACACGCGTGTGTGTGTATATATATAGCGGAACCACTAACCAAGCCGACATCAAGGCAGCAGAACTCACCGGACTACCGCCGGCAACGGAACCAAGAAACAGAGGCGGGGTCGCCGGAAAAGAGAGTACATGGGCGCCAGAAACAAGAAAAAGATAGGAGAAAAAGGAAGAAAGAAGGAGAGAAAGACGAGGAGAGAGTTGTGAGAGAGATATAGCAGCCGAGAGAGATGAACAGGGGTGGGCGGTTTTGTTATATATTTTTTTTCTACTTCCTTCTGTTATTGCCACGTATCACAACAAGTAAAGGAAATGCGTACACGTGTCCCGCTATCTCAGTTTTTCCGACAATTCGCTAATTATCGAACCAAGTTGCGGGTAAAATAAACCCGAAAAATTATCAAAATAGTTTTAAATTTTATAAATATCCCGAATTTAACAAAAACGTACATTTCAAAATTTTAAAATAATTTCTAAAGCGTAGTTTAAACCCGCCTTTTAATAATTAACGAAACAACGCGCGAGTGAAATTAATCCCAAAAATTCCCAAAATAATTTTAAAATCCTCGGAATATTCCAAACTTAAATAAATATGAGTTTCATAATTTTTGAAGAATTTTGGAATTAAATACATATTTTACAAATAAATGCAATCAGAAAATCATACAGGGGTAAATAATTGATGGAATATTGATTTCTAAATTTTATAAAATCCCAAAAATAATTATTGTAATTATAAAACCATTAAAACAATTTTAGAGACAATCCACATATTTATACAAATAAATTTGCATTAAATTTACTTTTAAAAGTGGAAACAATGCAATACAATTCCATAATTAATTACGGGGACAACCCGGTACACCATAAATCACACCTATATAATAATAAAATAAAACCGAGCTGACAAAAACTATACACATACTTTATTTATTTAATACTTCCACAATTACATATTTAAATAATTCAAAAATACACGAGTCGTTATATCCTGCCCCTCTTAAAAATATTATGTCCTCAGAATCTGATCTAACTAAACAAGTGAGGATATTTGTCAAACATATCTGACTCTAATTCCCAAGTAGACTCTTCTACTCGAGGATTTCAAACTTAATTACTATAGATATACCCTCATTTCCAAGGACTCGCCTTTAACGATCAAGAATTTGGATCGATCACTATATGCAAAACAAACTTGGACAAGAGCCCATTGGCTCCTAATCAATCACTTAATTCAACTCAGATACTTATCGCTTTAATATTGACAGGCAAAACATATTATATGTATATACTGTTGTGACGGTAACATCAACTCATGAACAACTTTATCTATATTTATTAATACCCCGAATGGTTCACTAAATTTAGGACTCAACTTGTCCCTTCTATAAAGACTTATCCAATCTCTTTCAAGATGAAACTTTTACTAACACTACTGGTCCTATTTCTATATTCATACTCTCTCTCGATACAAATCCGCCTTCTTTCTGTGTCTACTCCGAGCTGCTTCAATCAATATCACTACGCCCTTTGGTGCACTGAATTAACTAGGATTTGATAACTTTCTTTCTCCTACTTTACCTCAATAAAGTGGGGACCTACACTTGTATGGTATTCTAAAGCTGACATCGATGATAATGATCATCCCAGTTTTTCCTTAAAACTCAACCTCTCAACATATCTTATATTTCCTAAATCGCTTCCTCACTTTGACCCTTTGTTGAAGGATGATAGGCGGTACTCATTTTCAACTTAGTTTCTAAATATTTAAACATTTCCTATTCATTTCTATCAGTTAAGGCTGAAAAGTAATCTCATATATTCACTTATTATCACCTTTAGGTATTTGAATTTCATATTCCACTCTTTTCAATTCTTTTATTAACTCCTCAGTGGTCTTACTTACATCCAATCCTTTCTTTCTGCATCAGGCATTTATTACCATACGGCTTTGTTTAGGTAGTTGTTAATGGATTAATTGATTTCTTTTGTTAACCTCGGTCAAAATTTCATACTTTAAGACTCAACATATAATTTCTTTCCTTCTAATATTTGGAGGAAAATCCTTGGGCATTCCAAACAGACTTTCTTATTCTTTGAATAGTTGAGGATATTATTAATAAATACAATTCGCTTATCTGAGTACTCCTTATACACCATGTTCCTTAATTCCTTATAGTCAACTGATATACTTGTTATTTCACATAATATCACCAGAGCTTGCAATGCTCATAACTCATTTTATCCGTAATCTCTGCTATGTTCCCAGGTCGGATCTTAAGTTAATCCCCGAAACATAACACACTTCTTGAATTAGATCTCGTAAGTAATCAATTCTTTATAGGGGTCACTTATTATTATTTGTTGTTTTATTAAACTCCCGATAATCAGTACACAATCTCATAATTTCATCCTTTTTCTCTGACAACATCACTGGTACACCTTATGTTTCGCTTCTTGTAAAACCACTCCTTGGTCTGCCTTGTCCACTAGGCCTCCGATACTTCGCCTTAATTCTTTGACATGTCTAACACTTCCTAATCCATTTTGAAATTTCCTTCTTATACCTGGTTATCACTATTTTTCTTTAAATTTCTGTATATCTTGCATTTCTTAAATAAATTAAATACTTTATATTATGAATTTCCTGTAGGATCTCATTTCTTAATTCTTTTTACTTGTAGCATCCAAGTGCTGGAAGAAAACCTGAGAATATCGTGATCGTTCAACTGAGTGCATAAATTTCCTCTTACTAACTATTAACATCATGATCCATTATCTTCTCTTTGAAAGAAATATGTCCTAAGTCCAATCATGTACTAGGATTTAGGAATAACTTTTATGTAATCTGTTTTAATTTCATTGATATTAATAAAAGACTTGTTTTGTTTTTATTACGGGCTCTATCTATTTAAGTGTTTAAATAAGATATACCATAGTTTAAAGTAAAGCTTTTATGGATTATGATGAGATCATAATAGTGAGACCTAAAAGATGATAACTCTAAACTTAAATAGTTCCTGGTCATAGGATTACTAACTGGTAATTAATAATCCGCAAAGATCGGTACATACTACACTTGCTTCATTTTGAAGGATGTCTGTTCTCATAGACATTTGTGTGGTGACACTATATCTAGTATGCAGGTGCTTATTATAGAATAAGTTCACTGAACATGACTCGCACAGCTGAACAACTGATGGAGTTCACTCATGTGTCAGCAGTTGTTCACATAGTGATAGTTGTACAAGTATCCTTAGACTTGAGGTCATCATAGTCATCTTGTGTACACTGAACTATGCTTTGGTTTAGTTCTTAGTCTCCAGGGACAATTATTAGGGCTCTACTGGGTATAGGAATTTGTACACGAAGATAGTGTATGATCAATAAAGGATCTACCCCTTCCAGTGAAGGAAGCGAATGTTCAAGGCTGATCCACTTATGCTAATTCAGGAAACTCTGGCCAGAGTGAATGAAATTAGAAAGGAGTTTCTAATTTGCATAGAACTAAGCATAGTTAATGGTAAGCAAGTGATTAAATTAGATAGGCTTGACACGAGATCCATGCCTTGTATTTAATCAGGACATTGTAGGGTAGAAGGAGTTTATTGTACGGTAACTATTCACTGAATAGGTTCTTGGTATTCTAAGCAGTGAATTCGTATTATCCGGATAGTCGCGATATGCTGAGAAGTATCCCTCACGATGTAGAATAAATATAATTAATTAATTAATCATATTTAATAAATTAGAGAATTTATATAAATAATGATAAAATAGTTTTATTATTATTTATTTCTACTACCGGCTTAATATTGAACCGACAGGGTCACACCATAAAAAGAGAATGATTTAATGGTGGAGGAATTAATTAATAATGGCTGATAATTATTTATTTATGAAATAAATAATTAATTGGCAAATTTAATAATTGATTAAATTAGATTTAATTGATTATAAATTAATTAAGAAAAGTTCTTAATATTATTAATTAAGAATTTAATTTTTGGAAATTAAATCAAGAGAGAGAATTATTTCTAAAGTGTTTAGAAAAAGGATTAATAATTAAAAGGTGTTTTAATTATTAATGAGAATAATAAATGGGTTAATAATAATATTTTATGGGAAAATTTCAGCTGAAAATTTTGCCTATAAATATACTATTATAAACCCTATTTTTATTCTAACCCAAAAATTTTAGAAAAACCTAATTCTCTCCACCTCCTCCTCCTCCTTAACGTCGTTTTCTTGGTGGATACCGGTGGAGTGCTTCACGTTTGAGGTGCAGCTGCTAAGGATCTCCGATCGTTGTTTTTGGATCGCTATTAAAGGTTAGTAATCGATTCATATATTTTAATCACGATTTATATGCTTTTATTTGGATTTTATATGTGTAAAAGTGTTTTATCATGCCTCCGCTGCGATTAAACTCTAACAATGGTATCAGAGCATAGGTTGTATGCATATAGATCTGTGGTAAAAATTTCAGAATTTTATGTGCTTGTATGAATTAATTATGATTTTTACAAGTTATATTATGGATTAATTATGTCTGATGAGAAATCATTTCTCAGAATAATTTTGAATGTTGATCTGGGTTCTACAAGTGTTGTAGATCGTCTGGGTATTTTTTTCATAATTTTATGATGTATAGATTTTTTATTATGAATTTTTAAAGATCTTGCAATTAAATTCGTAATTAAATAATCATATATATATATATATAAATTGAAAGTATGTATATATCTGATGTTGCTGCTGTGGTGTAATGGTGGCACGGAAAAGAGAAAAGAACAGGTACGGCGCACGGAATTCCGTGCGAGAATTGTCAGGCGGCAACAGTCGACGCAGGAAGGAGGACCGCGCGTCTGCCGTGCGCGCGTGGGGTACACGCGCCCGTGTACCACGCGCGGCGCGTGGCGGACACGCGCTGGTCAACGTGCTGACGTCATCAGATGACGTCATGCTGACGTCAGCATAAGGTCGTAGGCGCGTGAAGCGCGTGGGGTGCGTGGGCGGTGTTCTGACACGCGTCTGACAGCGCGTGTGCGCGTGGCCGCGCGTGGGGGACCTTGTTTTGGCGCGTGAGGGCGCGTGCCAGCTCAGAATTGGGTGTTTTTGGTGTCGTTGGATTCGTCTTTTCGAGACGCTTCTAATGGTATATTATATGATATTTTATGAAATTTTTTCGAACTGTTTATAGCTAACAGAAGTGTTTTAAAGCTGTTTTTTGACTGTTTTAATAGCTTTTAAATGCTTCATGTGATACATAGAGATGTATAACGCTTAGACCAATATGCTAGATGATGTAACATGCCTACCTTGATGTTTATTCATGTTGATATATGTGATATATGATTAGTTTATCATGCGATGATAGATTTAGGTGAACTTAAATGAACATAAGGCGCTTGTTAGACAATCTAGTATAGTGAAATTGTTTCATAACCTTAATAATAATATTATGAATACAATCATGAGATTCTTGTGTTCATGAAACACGTAATTGAATATGAATTTTCAATATGAGAGAAAGGATGATTCTGTCAACAACAGATTTCTATCTGTAAGAAAGGGTTATTAAGTGACGCCTCTTGACAATGCTCCACCCGATCGTGGAATCATCTGATTATCGATTATTGATTTGAAATATTTAATTTAAAAGGAAGAATATCTTTATAATATGATTATGATTGTAACGTAATATAATCCCTCTAAAATTAAATAATATCAAGTAGTAATTTGCCAATGATACAACGGGCTTGTGTCGGCCATAGCCTTCCAACATGATAGAAAGTAGTTCTTATTTTTAAATCATTATCGGTTCGTGCTACAGCCGAGGGCTTTGATTTCAAAATAAGAAATACTTGTCTATTACATAGAGATGTGTACATTGAATTAGAATCTAAAGGTCGGTACGTGCCACAGCCGTGGGCCGTTGGAGACTGATTCAATTGTACGGAATGTTGGGTTAGACTTGACTTAGAATATTGAGTTTGTCGTGCCACAGCCGTGACTCAATTATTCAAGAGGCTAAAGTTTGATTAGGGAATAACATAAGATGTAATTGACAAGAGTTGTCTGCCTATTGAACATTACATGGCGGTTCGTGCTACAGCCGGGGTTGTGTAATGGAATGTAGGATCCCTATTCCCACTAGCATTATGAATGCTTAATTTTTCACGTAGGGGGTTGAATAAATTAGATAAACTAGTGGGAGCCACTTATGAATAAAGACCCGATTCATATAGTGTTTTAAAATGAAATCGAATATTTGCTAAGTGTTGTTATGTGTTTATCATTTACAGATTTACAATATACATTATGTCTTCTGCACTATCACTCAGGAGCATACTGGATGCTCACAAGTTGACTGGTCCTAATTATGCTGACTGGCTTCGAAACTTGAGAATTGTTCTCAGGATTGAGAAGCTGGAATACGTGATTGACTCACCTAAGCCTACTGAACCTGCTATTGATGCACATAATAATGAACATGTTGTGTATCGTAAATGGGTAGATGATGCAAATGTTGCTCAATGCATCATGCTAGCTTCCATGAACATTGAGCTACAGAAGCAACATGAGCATATGGATGCTCACACTATCCTCATGCATCTACAAGAGGTGTATGATGTGGCAGGGAGGACAACTCAATATGAGATATCGAAGGAGCTGTTCGGTTGTAGGATGTCTGAGGGATCATCTGTGAATGACCATGTACTTAAGATGATCAATTTGATTGAACGTCTTGGACAACTTGGTTTTGCCATGGATGGGGAGCTGAGCCAAGACTTGGTCTTGCAATCACTTCCGAGTTCGTTCTCGCAGTTTGTTGTGAACTTTCACATGAATAAGTTGGATGTCAGCCTGCCTGAACTCCACAACATGTTGAAGACTGCGGAATCGAATTTTCCCCCTAAGAAGAGTTCTGTTCTTCTAATTGGTGAAGGTTCCAATACTAAGAAAAGGAAGAGGAACCCTTCCAAGAAGAAGAAAGTAGGTGAGAAAATGCCGGTTCCACCAAAAGCTGAAGACCCCAAGAGCAAAGTTGTTTGCTTTCACTGTAACAAGGTGGGGCACTGGAAGAGGAACTGCAAGGTTTACCTTGCAGAATTGAAGAAGAAGAAGGGTAGTGAGACTACCGCTTCTGATTAAGGTATGTTCATGATAGAAGTGAATATGTCATTAAATCAAATTTCTACTTGGGTATTAGATACCGCCTGTGGTTCTCATATCTGCAATTTGTTGCAGGGACTAAGGAGAAGTAGGACTCTTGAGGAAGAGGAGGTGATTCTACTGATGGGAAATGGAGCAAGAGTTGCTGCTGAAGATGTAGAATCATTTCATTTACATATGCCTACGGGCAAGACTATTATTTTAAATAATTGTTATTTTGTTCCCTCGATTGTGAGGAATATTATTTCTATTCCCATGTTAGACTTGGCTGGATTTTCATTTATTATTGAGAATAATGAAAGTTCTATTCTTAGAGATAATATTCTTTATGGACGTGGTACTTTAAATAATGGTTTGTATAAATGTGACATAATTTACTTCAGATTGAACAAACTAATAAAAAAAGGGATGATGAAAATATCACTTCATTGTGGCACTACAGTCTCCATCTAGTAGACATGGAGAGAGGGCTGCAAATTTGCTAGGAATGGTACACACAGATGTATGTGGACCAATGTCTACGCAAGCCATAAGTGGATTTTTCGTACTTCATTACTTTCATAGATGATAGATCTAGATTCAGATATGTGTTTGATGAAACACAAGTCTGAAGCCTTTGAAAAGTTCAAAGAGTATAAGTATGAAGTGGAGAAACAAACCAAATATAGTATTATAATTCTTCGATTAGATCGAGGTGGTGAATACTTGAATGGAGAGTTTCTGGATTATCTCAAAGTAAATGGTATAGTCTCCCAGTGGACGCCTCCAGATTGGTATCTGAAAGGAGAAATCGAACTTTGTTAGACATAGTTCGGTCCATGATGAGCTATGCAAATCTTCCAGTATTCCTATGGGGTTACGCATTGGAAACCTCAGCATATTTACTGAATAAGGTTCCTTCCAAATCTGTTCCTCAAACTCCGTATGAGATATGGAAAGAAAGGAAACCGAGTCTTAAACACGTTAAGATTTGGGGATGTCCAGCTTATGTCAAGTAAGTTGACCCAGATAAGCTAGAATATCGATCCGTAAAATGTAGTTTTGTGGGATATCCTAAAGAGACTTTAGGGTATTACTTTTACACCGATCATCGGGTGTTTGTCTCCAGACATGCTACCTTCTTGGAAAAGGAGTTTATCCTTGAAGGAAACAATGGGAGCAAAATTGAACTTGATGAAGTTCAAGAAGCACAAACTGAAAGGAATATGTCCTAAGTCCAATCATGTATTAGGATTTAGGAATAACTTTTATGTAATCTGTTTTGATTTCATTGATATTAATAAAGACTTGTTTTGTTTTTATTACGGGCTTTATCTATTTAAGTGTTTAAATAAGATATACATTTGCATCATCTATCCACTTACGATACACAACATGTTCATCATTATGTGCATCACTAGCAGGTTCAGTAGGCTTAGGTGAGTCAATCACGTATTCCAGCTTCTCAATCCTGAGAACAATTCTCAAGTTTCGAAGTCAGTCAGCATAATTAGGACCAGTCAATTTGTGAGCATCCAGTATGCTCCTAAGTGATAGTGTAGAAGACATAATGTATATTGTAAACCTATAAATGATAAACACATAACAACACTTAGCAAATATTCGATTTCATTTTAAAACACTATATGAATCGGGTCTTTATTCATAAGTGGCTCCCACTAGTTTTCCTAATTTATTCAACCTCCTACATGAAAAATTAAGCATTCATAATGCTAGTGGGAATAGGGATCCTACATTCCATTACACAACCCCGGCTGTGGCACGAAACGCCATGTAATGTTCAATAGGCAGACAACTCTTGTCAATTACATCTAATGTTATTCCCTAATCAAACTTTAGCCTCTTGAATAATTGAGTCACGGCTGTGGCACGACAAACTCAATATTCTAAGTCAAGTCAAACCCAACATTCCGTACAATTGAATCAGTCCCCAAAGGCCCACGGCTGTGGCACGTAACGACCTTTACATTCTTATTCAATGTACACATCTCTATGTAATAGACAAGTATTTCTTATTTCGAAATCAAAGCCCTCGGCTGTGGCACGAAACGACAATGATTCAAAAATAAGAACTACTTTCTACCATGTTGGAAGGCTATGACCGACACAAGCCCGTTGTATCATTGGCCAATTACTACTTGATATTATTTAATTTTAGAGGGATTATATTACGTTACAATCATAATCAGATTATAAAGAGATTCTTCCTTTTAAATTAAATATTTCAAATCAATAATCAATAATCAGACGATTCCCAGATCGGGTGGAGCATTGTCAAGAGGCGTCACTTAATAACCCTTTCTTACAGATAGAAATCTGTTGTTGACAGAATCATCCTTTCTCTCATATCGAAAATTCATATTCAATTACGTGTTTCACAAACACAAGAATCTCATGATTGTATTCATAATATTATTATTAAGGTTATGAAACAATTTCACTATACTAGGTTGTCTAACAAACGCCTTATGTTCATTTAAGTTCACCTAAATCTATCATCGCATGATAAACTAAGCATATATCACATATACTAACATGAATAAACATCAAGGTAGGCATGTTAAATCATCCAGCACATTAGTCTAAGCATTATACATCTCTATGTATCACATGAAGCATTTAAAAGCAATTAAAACAGTCAAAAACAACTTTAAACACTTCATGGAAATATAAACAGTTCAAAACTTTTATATAAACTAAAATTGATCACTCCATTAGATCCGTCTCGAAAAAACGAATCCAACGGTATATTGCACGCCTAAAACGGAGTTACGAAACTCCCAGAAAATCAATTTTAATATCAACAGACGGGCTGTAACGCATTCCGGTGATGCGTTACACCCCTTTTAAGCCATTAAAGGGTGTAATGCATTCCGTGAATGCGCCACAGGTGTGTAACGCATTCCCGGAATGCATTACACCCCTATATTTTTTTTTCTTTTCTGCCGGCTGACTTTTCTCGATACCCGTGCCTGACAGCCCTGTCTTTCTCTCAGCAGACGCCGTACCTATTCTCTTTATTCCGTGCAATACAGATAACAACAAAGCAGATGTATATACAAACATATATATATACTATATATACATATATTTACTTATTTAATTATGAATTTAATTGCAAGAACTTCAAAAATTCATAATAAAAAATCTATACATCCTAAAATTATGAAAAAAATACCCAGACGATCTAAAACACTTATAGAACCCAGATCAACATTCAAAATTAATCTGAGAAACGATTTCTCATCAGACAAAATTAATCCTTGATATAACTTGTAAAAATCATAATTAATTCATACAAGCACATAAAATTCTGAAATTTTTACCACAGATCTATATGCATACAACCTATGCTCTGATACCATTGTTGGATTTTTAAACGCAGCGGGGCGTGGAAAAACACTTTTACACACACAAAATCCAAATAAAAGCATATAAATCGTGAATAAAAATTCGAGGGATCGAATCTAACCTTTTAAAATAATTCGGAGACAACGATCAGAGATCCTTAGCAGTTGCTCCTCAAGTGTGAAGCACTCCACCGGTATCCACCAAGAAAACGACTTTTAGGAGGAGGAGGAGGAGGTGGAGAGAATTTGGTTTTCCAAACTTTTTGGGTTTTGTGTTGGTTGGAATAAAATTAGGGTCTATAATAGAGTATTTATAGGCAAAATTTTCAGCTGAAATTTTCCCATAAATAATATTATTATTATCCCATTATAATTGTCCCTGGAGACTAAGAACTAAACCAAAGCATAGTTCAGTGTACACAAGATGACTATGATGACCTCAAGTCTAAGGATACTTGTACAACTATCACTAAGCGAACAACTGCTGACACGTGAGTGAACTCCATCAGTTATTCAGCTGGGCGAGTCATGTTCAGTGAACTTATTCTATAATAAGCACCTACATACTAGCTATAGTGTCACCACACAAATGTCTCCCAGTGGACTCCTCCAGATTAGTATCTGAAAGGAAAAATCGAACTTTGTTAGACATAGTTCGGTCCATGATGAGCTATGCAAATCTTCCAGTATTCCTATGGGGTTATGCATTGGAAACCTCAGCATATTTACTGAATATGGTGCCTTCCAAAATCTATTCCTCAAACTTCGTATGAGATATGGAAAGAAAGGAAACCGAGTCTTAAACACGTTAAGATTTGGGGATGTCCAGCTTATGTCAAGAAAGTTGACCCAGATAAGCTGGAATATCGATCCGTAAAATGTAGTTTTGTGGGATATCCTAAAGAGACTTTAGGGTATTACTTTTGCACCGATCTTCGGATGTTTGTCTCCAGACATGCTACCTTCTTGGAAAAGGAGTTTATCCTTGAAGGAAACAGTGGGAGCAAAATTGAACTTGATGAAGTTCAAGAAGCACAAACTACTACGGATCAAGTGGAAACACCTGTTCTGACTGAACAACCTTTTGTGGAACAGCCCATTCATAGATCAGGGAGAGTGTCTCGCCAACCTGAGAGGTATTATGGCCTTGTCATTGAGAATGACAATGAGTTGTCGATCATTGATGATGACGACCCTGTAACCTATAATGAGGCTATGAGTAGTGTTGACTCAGAGAAATGGCATAGTGCCATGAAATCCGGAATGGAATCTATGTATACGGTATACAAAAGATAGATTATAGCAGATGGCCAGGTGGAGACCTATAAAGCCAGGCTTGTGGCAAAAGGATTCAAACAAAGGCAATGGATTGACTTTGATGAAACCTTTTACCTGTAGCCCTGTTAAAATCAATTCGGATTTTGCTTGCGATTGCTGCTTACTACGACTATGAAATCTGGCAGATGGCCAGATGGTTTTCTTTCCAAGGGAAATGAAAACCTAGTGTGTAAGCTGCTGTGAACCATAAGTAGTTTAAAGCAAGCTTCTCGAAAGATGGAACATTCGTTTTGATGAGACAATCAAAGAGTTTGATTTTATCAAAAACGTAGATGAACCATGCGTCTACAAAAGGGTTAGTGCGAGCGCGATAACATTTCTTGTATTGTATTGAATTAGAGTTAACACACATAACAACATAGCAGACCCACTCACAAAGCTACTTTATGAAAGTCACTTTGATCGTCATAAAGATAAGGTGGGTATTAGATACCAGAGTGATTGGCTTTAGTACAAGTGGGAGATTGAAAGGAATATGTCCTAAGTCCAATCATGTATAAGGATTTAGGAATAACTTTTATGTAATCTGTTTTGATTTCATTGATATTAATAAAAGACTTGTTTTGTTTTTACGGGCTTTATCTATTTAAGTGTTTAAATAAGATATACCATAGTTTAGAGTAAAGCTTTTTATGGATTATGATGAGATCATAATAGTGAGACCTAAAAAGATGATAACTCTAAACTTAAATAGTTCCTGGTCATAGGATTACTAACTGGTAATTAATAATCCACAAAGATCGGTACATACTATGCTTGCTTCATTATGAAGGATGTATGTTCTCATAGACATTTGTGTGTGACACTATAGCTAGTATGTAGGTGCTTATTATAGAATAAGTTCACTGAACATGACTCGCACAGCTGAACAACTGATGGAGTTCACTCACGTGTCAGCAGTTGTTCACCTAATGATAGTTGTATAAGTATCCTTAGACTTGAGGTCATCATAGTCATCTTGTGTACACTGAACTATGCTTTGGTTTAGTTCTTAGTCTCCAGGGACAATTATTAGGGCTCTTCTGGGTATAGGAATTTGTACACGAAGATAGTGTTTGATCAATATAGGATCTACCCCTTCCAGTGAAGGAAGCGAATGTTCAAGGCTGATCCACTTATGCTAGTTCAGGAATCTCTGGCCAGAGTGAATGAAATTAGAAAGGAGTTTCTAATTTGCATAGAACTACGCATAGTAAATGGTAAGCAAGTGATTGAATTAGATAGGCTTGACACGAGATCCATGCCTTGTATTTAATCGGAACATTGTAGGGTAGAAGGAGTTTATTGTACGGTAACTATTCACTGAAAGGTTCTTGGTATTCTAAGCAGTGAATTCATATTATCCGGATAGTCGCGATATGTTGAGAAGCATCACACACGATGTAGAATAAATGTGATTAATTAATTAATCATATTTAATAAATTAGAGAATTTATATAAATAATGATAAAATAGTTTTATTATTATTTATTTCTACTACCGGCTTAATATTGAACCTACAGGGTCACACCATAAAAAGAGAATGATTTAATGGTGGAGGAATTAATTAATAATGGCTAATAATTATTTATTTATGAAATAAATAATTAATTGGCAAATTTAATTATTGATTAAATGAGATTTAATTGATTATAAATTAATTAAGAAAAGTTCTTAATATTATTAATTAAGGATTTAATTTTTAGAAATTAAATCAAGAGAGAGAATTATTTCTAAAGTGTTTAGAAAAAGGATTAATAATTAAAAGGTGTTTTAATTATTAATGAGAATAATAAATGGGATAATAATAATATTATTTATGGGAAAATTTTAGCTGAAAATTTTGCCTATAAATACACTATTATAGACCCTAATTTTATTCCAACCAACACAAAACCCAAAAAGTTTGGAAAACCAAATTCTCTCCACCTCCTCCTCCTCCTCCTAAAAGTCGTTTTCTTGGTGGATACCGGTGGAGTGCTTCTCACTTGAGGAGCAACGGCTAAGGATCTCGGATCGTTGTCTCCGAATTATTTTAAAAGGTTAGATTCGATCCGTCGAATTTTTATTCATGATCTGTATGCTTTTATTTGGATTTTGTATGTGTAAAAGTGTAGGATGTCTGAGGGATCATCTGTGAATGACCATGTACTTAAGATGATCAATTTGATTGAACGTCTTGGACAACTTGGTTTTGCCATGGATGGGGAGCTGAGCCAAGACTTGGTCTTACAATCGCTTCCGAGTTCGTTCTCGCAGTTTGTTGTGAACTTTCACATGAATAAGTTGGATGTCAGCCTGCCTGAACTCCACAACATGTTGAAGACTGCGGAATCGAATTTTCCCCCTAAGAAGAGTTCTGTTCTTCTAATTGGTGAAGGTTCCAATCCTAAGAAAAGGAAGAGGAACTCTTCCAAGAAGAAGAAAGTAGGTGAGAAAACGCCGGTTCCACCAAAAGCTGAAGACCCCAAGAGCAAAGTTGTTTGCTTTCACTGTAACAAGGTGGAGCACTGGAAGAGGAACTGCAAGGTTTACCTTGCAGAATTGAAGAAGAAGAAGGGTAGTGAGACTACCGCTTCTGATTCAGGTATGTTCATGATAGAAGTGAATATGTCATTTCTACTTGGGTATTAGATACCGCCTGTGGTTCTCAAATCTGTAATTGTTGCAGGGACCAAGGAGAAGTAGGACTCTTAAGGAAGAGGAGGTGATTCTACTGATGGGAAATGGAGCAAGAGTTGCTGCTGAAGATGTAGAATCATTTCATTTACATATGCCTACGGGCAAGACTATTGTTTGAAATAATTGTTATTTTGTTCCCTCGATTGTGAGGAATATTATTCCCAAGTTAGACTTGGATGGATTTTCATTTATTATTGAGAATAATGAATGTTCTATTCTTAGAGATAATATTCTTTATGGATGTGGTGCTTTAAATAATGGTCTGTATATATGTGACATAATTTACTTCACATTGAACAAACTAATAAAAGAAAAGGGATGTTGAAAATCTCACTTCGTTATGGCACTGCAGTCTCCATTTAGTAGACATGGAGAGAGGACTGCAAATTTGCTAGGAATGGTACACACAGATGTATGTGGACCAATGTCTACGCAAGCCATGGGTGGATTTTCATACTTCATTACTTTCATAGATGATAGATCTAGATTCAGATATGTGTTTGATGAAACACAAGTCTGAAGCCTTTGAAAAGTTCAAAGAGTATAAGTATGAAGTGGAGAAACAAACCAAATATAGTATTATAATTCTTCGATTAGATCGAGGTGGTGAATACTTGAATGGAGTGTTTCTAGATTATCTCAAAGTAAATTGTATAGTCTCTCAGTGGACGCCTCCAGATTGGTATCTGAAAGGAGATATCGAACTTTGTTAGACATAGTTCGGTCCATGATGAGCTATGCAAATCTTCCAGTATTCCTATGGGGTTATGCATTGGAAACCTCAGCATATTTACTGAATATGGTGCCTTCCAAAATCTGTTCCTCAAACTTCGTATGAGATATGGAAAGAAAGGAAACCGAGTCTTAAACACGTTAAGATTTGGGGATGTCCAGCTTATGTCAAGAAAGTTGACCCAGATAAGCTGGAATATCGATCCGTAAAATGTAGTTTTGTGGGATATCCTAAAGAGACTTTAGGGTATTACTTTTACACCGATCATCGGGTGTTTGTCTACAGACATGCTACCTTCTTGGAAAAGGAGTTTATCCTTGAAGGAAACAGTGGGAGCAAAATTGAACTTGATGAAGTTCAAGAAGCATAAACTACTACGGATCAAGTGGAAACACCTGTTCTGACTGAACAACCTTTTGCGGAATAGCCCATTAATAGATCAGGGAGAGTGTCTCGCCAACCTGAGAGGTAATATGGCCTTGTCATTGAGAATGACAATGAGTTGTCAATCATTTGATGATGATGACCCTGTGACCTATAATGAGGCTATGAGTAGTGTTGACTCAGAGAAATGGCATAGTGCCATGAAATCCAGAATGGAATCTATGTATACGGTATACAAAAGATAGATAATAGCAGATGGCCAGGTGGAGACCTATAAGGCCAGGCTTCTGGTAAAAGGATTCAAACAAAGGCAATGGATTGACTTTGATGAAACCTTTTACCTGTAGCCCTGTTAAAATCAGTTCGGATTTTGCTTGCGAATGCTGCTTACTACGACTATGAAATCTGGTAGAAAGCCAGATCGTTTTCTTTCCAAGGGAAATGAAAACCTAGTGTGTAAGCTGCTGCGAACCATATGTGGTTTAAAGCAAGCTTCTCGTAGATGGAACATCCGTTTTGATGAGACAATCAAAGAGTTTGATTTTATCAAAAATGTGGATGAACCATGCGTCTACAAAAGGGTTAGTGGGAGCGCGGTAACATTTCTTGTATTGTATTGAATTAGAGTTGACACAAATAACAACATAGCAGACCCACTCACAAAGCTACTTTATGAAAGTCACTTTGATCGTCATAAAGACAAGATGGGTATTAGATACCAGAGTGATTGGCTTTAGTACAAGTGGGAGATTGAAAGGAATATGTCCTAAGTCCAATCATGTAGTAGGATTTAGGAATAACTTTTATGTAATCTATTTTGATTTCATTGATATTAATAAAGACTTGTTTTGTTTTTATTACGGGCTTTATCTATTTAAGTGTTTAAATAAGATATACCATAGTTTAGAGTAAAGCTTTTTATGGATTATGATGAGATCATAATAGTGAGACCTAAAAAGATGATAACTCTAAACTTAAATAGTTCCTGGTCATAGGATTACTAACTGGTAATTAATAATCCGCAAAGATCGGTACATACTATGCTTGCTTCATTATGAAGGATGTCTGTTCTCATAGACATTTGTGTGGTGACACTATTGCTAGTATGTAGGTGCTTATTATAGAATAAGTTCACTGAACATGACTCGCCCAGCTGAATAACTGATGGAGTTCACTCACATGTCAGCAGTTGTTCGCTTAGTGATAGTTGTACAAGTATCCTTAGACTTGAGGTCATCTTAGTCATCTTGTGTACACTGAACTATGCTTTGGTTTAGTTCTTAGTCTCCAGGGACAATTATTAGGGCTCTTCTGAGTATAGGAATTTGTACACGAAGATAGTGTATGATCAATAAAGGATCTACCCCTTCCAGTGAAGGAAGCGAATGTTCAAGGCTGATCCACTTATGCTAGTTCAGGAATCTCTGGTCAGAGTGAATGAAATTAGAAAGGAGTTTCTAATTTGCATAGAACTACGCATAGTAAATGGTAAGCAAGTGATTAAATCAGATAGGCTTGACACGAAATCCATGCCTTGTATTTAATTGGGACATTGTAGGGTAGAAGGAGTTTATTGTACGGTAACTATTCACTGACAGGTTCTTGGTATTCTAAGCAGTGAATTCATATTATCCGGATAGTCGCGATATGTTGAGAAGCATCACTCACGATGTAGAATAAATGTGATTAATTAATTAATCATATTTAATAAATTAGAGAATTTATATAAATAATGATAACATAGTTTTATTATTATTTATTTCTACTACCGGCTTAATATTGAACCTACAGGGTCACACCATAAAAAGAGAATGATTTTATGGTGGAGGAATTAATTAATAATGGCTAATAATTATTTATTTATG
This sequence comes from Apium graveolens, assembly GCF_009905375.1. Classification (NCBI taxonomy): domain Eukaryota; kingdom Viridiplantae; phylum Streptophyta; class Magnoliopsida; order Apiales; family Apiaceae; genus Apium; species Apium graveolens. The sequence continues at coordinate 51,831 of NW_027418132.1, forward strand.
AAATATATAATTAATTGGCAAATTTAATAATTGATTAAATGAGATTTAATTGATTATAAATTAATTAAGAAAAGTTCTTAATATTATTAATTAAAGGATTTGATTTTTGGAAATTAAATCAAGAGAGAGAATTATTTCTAAAGTATTTAGAAAAAGGATTAATAATTAAAAGGTGTTTTAATTATTAATGAGAATAATAAATGGGATAATAATAATATTATTTATGGGAAAATTTCGGCTGAAAATTTTGCCTATAAATACACTATTATAGACCCTAATTTTATTCCAACCAACACAAAACCCAAAAAGTTTGGAAAACCAAATTCTCTCCACCTCCTCCTCCTCCTCCTAAAAGTCGTTTTCTTGGTGGATACCGGTGGAGTGCTTCTCACTTGAGGAGCAACTGCTAAGGATCTCTGATCGTTGTCTCCGAATTATTTTAAAAGGTTAGATTCGATCCCTCGAATTTTTATTCACGATTTATATGTTTTTATTTGGATTTTGTGTGTGTAAAAGTGTTTTTCCACGCCCCGCTGCGTTTAAAAATCCAACAAAAACTACTACGGATCAAGTGGAAACACCTGTTCTGACTGAACAACCTTCTGTGGAACAGCCCATTCGTAGGTCAGGGAGAGTGTCTCGCCAACCTGAGAGGTAATATGGCCTTGTCATTGAGAATGACAATGAGTTGTCGATCATTGATGATGACGACCCTGTGACCTATAATGAGGCTATGAGTAGTGTTGACTTAGAGAAATGGCATAGTGCCATAAAATCCAGAATGAAATCTATGTATACAGGATACAAAAGAATGATTAGAGCAGATGGCCAGGTGGAGACCTTAAAGGCCAGGCTTGTGGCAAAAGAATTCAAACAAAGGCAATGGATTGACTTTGATGAAACCTTTTACCAGTAGCCCTGTTATAATCAGTTCGGATTTTGCTTGCGAATGCTGCTTACTACGACTATGAGATCTGGCAAATAGCCAGATGGTTTTCTTTCCAAGAAAAATGAAAACCTAGTGTGTAAGCTGCTGCGAACCATATGTGGTTTAAAGCAAGCTTCTCGTAGATGGAACATCCATTTTGATGAGACAATCAAAGAGTTTGGTTTTATGAAAAACGTAGATGAACCATGTGTCTACAAAAGGGTTAGTGGGAGCGCGATAACATTTCTTGTGTTGTATTGAAATAGAGTTGACACACATAAAAACATAACAGACCCACTCACAAAGCTACTTTATGAAAGTCACTTTGATCGTCATAAAGACTAGATGGGTATTAGATACCAGAGTGATTGGCTTTAGTACAAGTGGGAGATTGAAAGGAATATGTCCTAAGTCCAATCATGTATTAGGATTTAGGAATAACTTTTATGTAATCTGTTTTGATTTCATTGATATTAATAAAAGACTTGTTTTGTTTTTATTACGGTAACTATCTATTTAAGTGTTTAAATAAGATATACCATAGTTTAGAGTAAAGCTTTCATGGATTATGATGAGATCATAATAGTGAGACCTAAAAGATGATAACTCTAAGCTTAAATAGTTCCTGGTCATAGGATTACTAACTGGTAATTAATAATCCACAAAGATCGGTACATACTATGCTTGCTTCATTTTGAAGGATGTCTGTTCTCATAGACATTTGTGTGGTGACACTATAGCTAGTATGCAGGTGCTTATTATAGAATAAGTTCACTGAACATGACTCGCACAGCTGAACAACTGATGGAGTTCACTCACGTGTCAGCAGTTGTTCACATAGTGATAGTTGTACAAGTATCCTTAGACTTGAGGTCATCATAGTCATCTTGTGTACACTGAACTATGCTTTGGTTTAGTTCTTAGTCTCCAGGGATAATTATTAGGGCTCTACTGGGTATAGGAATTTATACACGAAGATAGTGTATGATCAATAAAGGATCTACCCCTTCCAGTGAAGGAAGCGAATGTTCAAGGCTGATCCATTTATGCTAGTTCAGGAATCTCTGGCCAGAGTGAATGAAATTAGAAAGGAGTTTCTAATTTGCATAGAACTAAGCATAGTAAATGGTAAGCAAGTGATTAAATTAGATAGGCTTGACACGAGATCCATGCCTTGTATTTAATCAGGACATTGTAGGGTAGAAGGAGTTTATTGTACGGTAAATATTCACTGAATAGGTTCTTGGTATTCTAAGCAATGAATTCGTATTATCCGGATAGTCGCGATATGCTGAGAAGTATCCCTCACGATGTAGAATAAATATGATTAATTAATTAATCATATTTAATAAATTAGAAAATTTATATAAATAATGATAAAATAGTTTTATTATTATTTATTTCTAATACCGGCTTAATATTGAACCTACAGGGTCACACCATAAAAAGAGAATGATTTAATGGTGGAGGAATTAATTAATAATGGCTGATAATTATTTATTTATGAAATAAATAATTAATTGGAAAATTTAATAATTGATTAAATTAGATTTAATTGATTATAAATTAATTAAGAAAAGTTCTTAATATTATTAATTAAGAATTTAATTTTTGGAAATTAAATCAAGAGAGAGAATTATTTCTAAAGTGTTTAGAAAAAGGATTAATAATTAAAAGGTGTTTTAATTATTAATGAGAATAATAAATGGGTTAATAATAATAATATTTTATAGGAAAATTTCAGCTGAAAATTTTGCCTATAAATATACTATTATAAACCCTATTTTTATTCTAACCAAAAAATTTTAGAAAAACCTAATTCTCTCCACCTCCTCCTCCTCCTTAACGTCGTTTTCTTGGTGGATACCGGTGGAGTGCTTCACGTTTGAGGAGCAGCTGCTAAGGATCTCCGATCGTTGCTTTTGGATCGCTATTAAAGGTTAGTAATCGATTCATATGTTTTAATCACGATTTATATGCTTTTATTTGGATTTTATGTTAGGTCACACTATCACTGTAGAGGGGGTGAATACAGTGTTTATTACAATCAAATCGAACTTCAAGAACTTAAGTAACAGAAAACAAACTTTATTGAAACAATAAACTCTGTTACAATCTGGAACTGTTATCTCTCAGTGATGAACAAAATATCACGAGAGCTGCTAGGGTTAAGTAAATAATATTCTCGATTATGATAACACTTATAGTGTAAACCCTATGTCTGTGTTTATATATTACACAGTTACAAGATAATCGCTAATTGATATGGAATATAATTCTGCTTCCTAATATATATCAATCAGATATCTTTTCTTCCAAGTATTCCATTCTTTATGGAATTCCTTCTTCATGCATATCTCTTCTTATGTTTATCTTGATCTTCTTAACTTTAATCAGCTGCTGTCCTTATCTGATCGTCCTTCAGCACTTAAGTTCTGATATCTATCTCCTGATGCTTATCTCCTGATAACATAAGTACTGATATCTCTTAAGTCCTGATGTCCAGTATAAGTACTGATCAGTTAAGTACTGATTTGTCCTGTTCAAATAAGATCTGAAATCTAAACATAAAACATATTAGCCATGACATTATCAAATATATCTAACAATCTCCCCCAACTTGTAAATTAGCAAAATATACAAGTTTAACAGATATTTGATGATGTCAAAAACATTAAGTACAAATGCATGAGAATTAGACAAGATAACTACAACTTACAGTCCTTAAAGCTTTTACCAATTTCAACTTCTGATAACAACTTCAGTCTGTATACACATCAGAATTTAAGCAGTTGTAGATCTTCGACTTGGCTTCATCATTTTCTGATCTCTCTGATGTCAGGAGTTGTTCTGAGATAATTCTTCAATAAACATTTCTCAGCATATATGAGTTCATCAATCATTCTCCGTTTGACATCTTTAAGCTCTGCAATATCTTCACCAGTTTGAAATATTGCAGCTCTGAGATCATTAATCTTTGCTTTTCTCAACTCCTGATCTAGTCTTATGACATAGGCTTTGTCAGACTCTAGATTAAACTCAAGCCCCTTAATACCAAGATATGTTCTGATCTGTGCAGTATTAGGCTTCATATCAACAATATCACCATTGTGATTTCTGTACTTTGGAACATATATGCTGTCAGACTTAACAGAATAAAGTCTTTTCTGTCTCTGAATCTGTTCTTTCAAATAGTTTGCAGCAGTCCCTGTCAATCTGTCATCCACTTGAAGTAAGAATAATACATGCTCCAATTCTTCAAAATACTTCAGTGGAATGGCATTTTGTCTTATATGATATACCCTACCATCTGTCATGAAATACAACAAGATGTGTTCCTTCAAGTAGGTATGGTAAACCATTTGTACAGATTCCAGTTGATTTAATCTTTCAGGAGTTGCTCCAATACCTGGTTCACTCAAGGAAGTTGGATCATTGGTAGTGTTGTGTACTCTTCTTTCATCAGCACTTCCCAATCCAGTTTTATCTCTTGCTTCCTTTCCAGTAACTACTCTAGCTTCAAAACGACTTGCAGTAGTCTTCAAAGGTTGAGTTTGTTTTGCTTTAGTGAATCCTGGTAGGAGTGTTTTTGATCTTCCTTCTGATATCAAGTTAACTTGAGCTGTGTCAGAGGTTACTTGCTTCTTTTGAATATCAGAACTTTTAATTTCTTGACTCTGAACAACTTGAGCCATGTCAGAGGTTGTTTTAAGAACTTTTCTTAAAGTTAGAGCAAGATTATCTTTGTCATCAGTAATTTCTTCATCTTCAGGAGGTACATAAACTTTAACAGGTTCACCAACCTTTTCTTTACCCTTGGATCTTGGATCTATCTTTGGTTGTGATTTAGCAAATATTGCTTCAGTTTGTGCCTTTTCTTTAATCACAATACCTTTCAGTTTTGGAAGTGACTTTTTACCAGAAGCTTCAGATTTAGATGTGGCTTTCTTTGATTTAAGTCTAGCTTCTTCTTCCTTTAAACTTTCCAAGTCCATTCCTGGATTTTCTTGAAGAAATAACTGTCTTGACATTTCTTCATCAAGATCTAGAAGTTCATCAGAATTTATTCTTTTACCAGTATCAGAACTTAATCTCTTCCCAGTATCAGAACTTATCCTGTGACTTGCAATTTCAGCATTTCTTG
>NW_027418133.1:0-45843 GCF_009905375.1 Apium graveolens
TAAGTGAGGTAAATACTTCTATAACTCCTACTATTCCAACCCCAATGTTTTCTTTGCCTTCTATGTGGCTATGGAACCTGTATCTTTGTCCAACAGGCTCCTACCAAAGCCACCAAATCTAAAGTTTCCAAAGTAAAGTCAAAGAAACCTACCTCTGTTGTTCTCAAAAGACAACAGTTGTACAACTACCATAAATCCTGAAGGGATAACAGGGTGTGAGTGGTGAGGGGAGGGGTGAACATCAAAAAGCCCCCCAGTAAGGTGTGAGAGGTGAGTGGTACCCAAACCAGCCAAGCCACAGTCTCTCAAAAGACTGTGGTGGTTCAAAGGAGTCCACACATCCCTAGTGCATCCTCCCAAAAAGATGTAACTATTGAAAATAGTCCCCAACCAGGGACCAGAACAAAAGAGGAGGGACACTGAAGTCCGCACATTCACCATTTAAAGCCTTTTCAAGGAAAAGTGCCAAGACCCTAGTTTCCACACAAGGGACACACACAGCACAGATACATCCACCTGTATCTGTGCCTTCTCAAATTCAGCTTGATGTGATTCCAGCAAATGTGGAATCACAGCCCCATTCTCTCAATATAGAAACACACCATTCATCAAACTCTCCAACACCCTCTCGGGATTGGATGATATTCACATCAATTCCTGATTCTCCCTCATTAAACTCAGGAGGAGCCCCACTCAAACCTGGTGATCATCATCTTTTAGATGATTTGTTGGATCATCAGCCAATTATTTCAGATGTATTTACAGAATCTGTGTCACCACACTTAAAATCAATCCACCAAATTCAACAAATTATGTCTTTTTCTATATCTACATCTTTTCCTTCTTCAACGGATATCTCTCATCCGTTGACAAGTGGTTGTTCTTCAACGTATAACTTAACAGCAGTTATCCGTTGATACCATCAGTTTCCACTTCAATGGATATTCCCTATCCGTTGATGGTCTCTACACACTTCACAGAAATAATTCCAACTGTAGAGACTGGCAATTGTACAATCACTTTTAGGTTTGAGGGAAGGGAGTGATCTTTTGAGTGAGAGGCTGGGTTGCTCCCAGGCAAAAGGAGAGGTTGAGAGTCACCATATGCATGCTACAGTAAAACCTCTGTAAATTAATATCGATTAATTAATAATCTCTCTAAATTAATAATTTTATCCGGTCCCGACTTGGGCCAGTTCAAAAAATGATCAATTTCGATAAGATAATAAGTATATAATTTTTTGAAAACCCTGTATAAAAATATGGTCCAATAAAACTATAAATTAATAATTCCCTTATTTCATAAAAATATAGCTATTACATCTTTAAATATGATTCAATTGTAGTTTTCTTTTCATATAATTTAAATCAACATGAAGCTCATCCCTAATCTTCCTTATTGCATCCAAAAGCTCGGGTGTGGTGCTTTCATGTTGCATCAAAAAGTTATAAGCATTTTTGATGCCTTGAGTGCTTCTTTACGTGTAACCGGCTCCAACGTGTTGTATCGTCTTCAAGATCATCTTCAACACTATTTTCAAGGATGGTGTTTGCAATCTCTTCTATACTCACATAATGCTTTTCTTGCTCATCCGTCATTGTTGATTTTGTGACACCTTTTAGATGAGAAGCCATTGTTTTGTTTGTATAATTTTTCCCCCAATCTAGTATATACAGTATATAATATATTTTATGACTACACATACATTGAATACTTTCTATGTAAAATATAATGAATTAATTAATTCATGTACTTTGAATTTTCCTAATACATTGAATATTTTCTATGTAAAACAGAATTTAACTTATACACTACATGGACTTTGAATCTATAATTGTACATTACATTGACTTTCTAATTCATATCATTAAATTAATTATTAAGTATAAAATATAAATTGTACAATTCATTTTATTTAAATTTATGTGAATAAAAATTAATCAAAAGTTATTTTGTTTGCTACCGAAAATTCTCTATAAATAATAATTATTAATTTATCGATTAATTAATACCTCTCTAAATTAATAGAATTCGCGGTCCCAACTAATTAATTTATAGGAGGTTTTACTGTATTTCTTCCAGCATGGCAAAAGTGAGTGAGAGGAGTGCCACCTTAGAAGGTGAGGTGAGGGTGTGAGGGTGTGTGTGAGCCAGGGGGAGCCCCTGATGCAAGAACAAGAGAATTGAGAGAAAGGCAGGTACAGAAGTTAAGGGTGGATCCAGCCATTGCTAGTGAGTTAATGAAAGTGGATGATGCAGAAAGGAAGACAATTTCAGCAACATTACAAAGCTGTCATTGATAACATTTCCTTGGATGTGATACTTTTACTCACCCTGTTTCAGCCTATCAATTATTGGCTGCACAGGGCAATGTGGAGGCAGAACAGACACTACATATTGTACACACTTCAGAATCTCTTCTCAGAGACAAAGCTGCTGTCAACAGGCTGCCTTCTCAAGCTGGTGAGCCATCTGAAGAATTTGGAGTAATTCTAATGATGATGACTCTAATTCTTTGAATGAGAGCATGAACTTAGGGGGAGTAGCAGGCCCAAGTTCTGTTCCTGATCTTTTGATGGGTATGGGCAAAACCATCAACACCAGGAGAGTTTGGTGTCACTTTGGTCAGACAAGTCATGACAATTCAGAGGCCCTTCAGGAGACTCAGGATGCTGGTACCAAGGCAATTCTTCAAGCTCATCTGGAATCTCTGCATCTCTTGCAGCTGCAGCATTACCAGCAAATCTAAGTGTGGATGAGCTCAAGCAGGACATTGCTGATCTGAAATCCTACAATGCTGAGAAATTGGATTCAGTTATACCCTATGGTACTATGCAAGATTTGTTGGGGAGACTGAGAAAGCATCTGATGCTGACAAGAGGCTGGCTAGATTGGAAGATAGGGTTCAAATCATTGAAGACTCTATGGTCACCATTCTTCAGAATCAACAAACTCAAACAAATCTACTCATGCAGCTGGCACAAGCACAAGGCTTGACCCATACCCTTGATGATAACAAAAAGGGGGAAATAAAGGGGAAGGGGAAGGAGAGCCATCTACAACAGTTCAGATTTCTCAAGTGCTAGTTCTGTCATCACAACTTCTCCAACTATTCAAGTCAAAGGAAAGCTAGATGGAATTGATCTAATCCAGATAGCAGCAGCTGAATTGCAAGTCAAAGAGCAAAGGAAGAAGATTGATGAAAAGATGCAACTAATATTTGGTTCTACAACTTCTCAATCACAATCTGTGAAGCATAGCACAAAAGGGAATCAATTATTATGGAACTCAAGCAGTAGGGAGGCATAAGGATGGAGAAACTTCTTCCAAAGATCTGCAACCTATGGTTCTCAAGCCCAACAACAGATCCAATAAGGACTCTACAAAGATTCTCTAAAAGAGGTGGATTTTCCTCTTCCAAAAGCTGATGAGGACAAGCTTTAGGTAGAAGTATTGCATATCTCAAAGAGACCATGGATGAGGCTGTAAGGAGAAACATGACTATTATCTTCAGAGAGGGAAAGAGCATATGTGTGATGCAAGGACATCCCAAATTCTCAATAGCCAAGAGGGAAGAAACCAAAAGGTTGAAGGAAGAAGCCAAACAGCTAAAGGCTGACAAAAGAGCACAAGCAAAGCTTGAAAAACAGCTAAAACAAGTCAGGCTAAAGAACAGAAAGAAATTGAAGACAAAGGTGAAGATGAAGCTGAGGGACATGGTTGGTACTGAGATGGAGGAAAGAAGTAAGGAAGAATGGCAGAAAGGGAAAAGAAAGAAGGTCAATGCAAAGAGAAAGAAGGTAGATAAGATGAAGAAACCCAATTAATATCCAAACCACTACCCTCTATTCCTGAACCATTGTACCGACCCCTTCATGAACATTCATGGTAAAATATCATTCTCAAGGAGGAACCAATTGATTGGGACACCATCAAATTGCCCACCTTCCTAACCTCTTCTCCCCATCAAAGAAGCAGAAAAGAAGAATCAAATCAACACCCTCTAAAGCCTCAATCAAATTCCACTCAGAAGCCTAAGCCTAAACCTCAAACCTCTAAAGATGATGTTCACATCTGTGACATAAAAGAATTTTCAACATTGAACTCTATCTGGATGAGCTGGAGGATGTAAGGGGAATAGCTGCCTACAGACAGCTACCAGAAAGACTAGTGTTCAAATACAAAGGAGCTGGGGAAAGAACAATGCCTCTTCACAGAATTCTGAATGAAGGTACTCTACCTTTGATCAGAGTCTACTCAGCCATACAAAGGATTCTGGTTTTACCAGGACTGCCAAGACTGAGATTCTCAAAAGATTGCCAACAAAAGGAAAACTTGGAGGGAGCCCAATGCTTTGCCTAGAACTTTACTCATTCAAGAAAGAGGAATTACAATTCACAAATCACCTCATTGGTTGATGGAGTTCAGAGACAACAAAGGAGTCAGAAGATTTTTCAGAATTGAAGATCAGCTAATATTGCCAGTAATAAAACTCTCAAGGATATGCAATCTAAGTTAGATATCAACGAAGAAGATGAAGTTGAATTCTACAGACAACTTCAACTTCAAATAGAGGAGAATGACAGGAGGCTAGGAAAGAAAACCAGGGATCAAAGGAAAAGAAAGTAATTTGCTCAGGCTAAAGGAGCACCCTTGGAAACAATGTAATTCTTCAATTCCATCTCAGCATATACACTTTTGTAGCACTTTTTAATTTCTGCTTTATTACAGTTTATAAATTTGTTAAGTGTTTTGTTATCATCAAGCTAAACCCAAATTTATGCCTACAGTTCTAGTAGACATAAATAGGGGGAGACTGTTAGGAATATGTGTATTAGTTTGATGATAAGTTAAGCAAAATACTTAAGTAGAAATCTAGTGTTTGTAGCCTCAACGGATAAGACAATCTTGGCTATCCGTTGAAGGAGTAGCTGTACTTAGCAATAAGTTTAGTATTGTAGCACATTTCACTCTCTGGTTTCAAGCTGTAATTCTTAGATGTTGTTAGGAAATAATCAGTCATGTTGACTACTAATGGATGTACAAATAGGAGGGCTAATTGTAAATATTTCATGCCTTGTAATTTTGTATAAGTGAAGAAGTGTCAATGGATATTGAAGACCTTCAACGGATAAGAAACAAAGCTTCAACGGATGTCTCTAATGCTTCAACGGATAATATCCATCAACGGATAAGTGCTTCAACGGATAAAGACTTCAACTGATAATGCATCAACGGATAAAGCTTCAACGGATAAAGCCTCAACGGATAAGGCATCAACGGATGAAAGCTTCAACGGATGCTTAGTTCATTAGCAGTTGATAGTGATAATTCACAAGCTGACAGAGGCACATGGGTTGACAGAGACATACTGGAATGTGGAAGCCTCTAGGAGGAATCAAGAAAATGCAGCATTTCCATTCTGATGCAAACAAGGAAGTATTCAAAGATTTACAGATTATCCTAGATTGCATTGGATAGAGAATTGAAGAAGAAACATGTGAAGAATCTTTTCAATTGTATTTTACAGTTTGTCTTCACTTGTAAACTTGGTGATATATAAACCAAGTAGCATCTAGTAATTAGATATGAATTTTCCTGAGCTGTTTAGAAATATCAAAAGAGAAAATCATCTAGTTTGTACTAGGAAGCAGCTGTGATTTAATTCTTTGAATCACAGATTTTCTGAAATAACACATCTCTGGTGGAACAACAAATCCACCAGAAAAGTTTTTAAGTTCTTTGTGCTCATTACATTTGTGTTTGAATATATCTGTCTGCATCAGCTTCAAGCAATTCACACACACTTGATCACTCAAACACCTAGCCTTAGAAACTGCTCAAAACTTGAAAAAGTTTTGAGATTTACATTCAACCCCCCTTCTGTAAATCTCATTGTTAGTCCACTGGGAATAACAAAAATAATTGAAGTAGAAGTTTTAAAAGTCATACTTGAAATGAATAATAAATAACCAAAGATATACTTATACGAAAGTACGATCTTTATTTGAATAGTCGAAAATAAGTTTGATTATCGAAACATTATTCTTTAATAAAATAAAGAATATTATTTAATAAAATAAGGGGAGTCATAAGTCCTCGAATGAATATTCCAAATAATATTCATTAAATAAAATAAAGTTATCGAATAAACCTATTCGATTAATAGTTTTGAAAACTATATTTATATATATATATATATATATATATACTCGGGAACATCGACTCCCGGTTTAGAAAAAGGTTCACCTTCGGGTCCCCTATATTAAGGGTATACGCAACAACTGCTATTTCTAGCATAGGTATTATGCAACTTATAAGCATTTGAATCAACAATTAGATATCAAGATTAAGAAATATGCATGCATATAAATATCATATCATATGCTCCAATATATGGCAAGACTTTGCTAATAATAACCATGCACTTATCCCAAGATAATGCATATACATAAATACATCACAACAACAGTATAACGGGTAGAAAACTTGCCTGAGTGTTCCCGGATAGACTTAAGCTTAGAGTGGATCCGGTAACCTATGAACAACAACATAAGTCGGAATTAAACCCCGGTCGCTTAAGAAACTAGACTTTAACCAATTGAACCCTAACGTTCGCTTATGGTCACTTCTACGCTTAACGAATCACATAAGTCGTTCGAGTACCCTCGACTCCACCATTTTAATAAATTAACTATTAAGAATTTTAAGGCAATTCTTTCCCGAGTACTCTACCAACTGCCTAATCCACTTTATATAATTGTTTCATACTCCAATTAGTCATTTAAGGACCTTAACCAAGGTTTCAAAGTAAGGCGAGGGGAAATGTTCGTTCGCGAAACGCCGTTACTTAAAACGGTCGTTTCTCCTAAACCGTACATCGGAACCAAAACGATCCACATATCAAAACGAAGCTTATGACACGCTCTAGCTAAAAATGGCAATATTACAGTTTAAGCAGTGAGTGTTAGGATCCTGATTCTAAGCACAAACAGTCTATATGCAAACGGGCATTACGACGGCTATGTTTACGAGTTTTCCAAAATTTCACTATACCAAAACCTCACCAATTCATTCAACCATCATCAATCCATCAATATTTCATCTATACAACACCATCTCAGTCCACATTCTCAAGATTTTTAACTCATTCAACCACAATCAAGATCCATTAATATAACCAAAGATTCATTAACCATAACTTATTCAAATCAACCAAAATAACTAACAAAACATGGATCAAACTTCTTATTTACTAATCCAAATCATAAAAGCTTAAACATTATTAACCCTACTGATGTATAAAGGTTCAAGAGATTCATACCTTCCTTGGAGCTTCTTAACACAAGGAAAAGAGCTTGTATCGCCTCTAGGAACCTTGATCTAACCTTAAACAACCTTGCCTCTTTTCAAAGAATTCCAGAACATAAACATGGTTACTATTCATCTAGCCATAAATCGTGAAAAACGAGTATGGTAATCAAGGAGGTGAGGAGAGTGGTTATCCTATCTCCGTAGAGCTTCTCGAGGGCTTCGATTTGACTGGTAGCACGCGCGAATCGGCCAAGGGAAACTCAAGTTACAAGCATTTCTTTCTTCTCCATTTTTTATCCCCTTTCCTCTCGGGTTTTTTACTTCAAAAATGAAGAAATGATCTTTTGCTTTCCTTTTTCCTTTGCTGGTTTGACCTTGAGATTTGTGCCAAAATTTACTTGGTGTGAATTAACCAAGTGGTTACTTGATTGATCTCATCTTCATTTTAATAAAGTGCTTGCATCATCTTGATGACCTCATCCCCAAGCCACGTGTCATGTGATGATGTCACCTAGTTTCTACTCCACCTTGATTAATCTCCCTTGCTTCTTTACAAGCTTGTTTCTTGAGCGTTTATTTGTTTTACGGTTCGCTTAACCTTCGTTCCCGTTAATCGTTTGGGGGATCATATCTGGGATCTTATTACTTGGGTTTCCCCTAAACCTTTATCAATATTTTATATTCCTTTTATGATCCTCTCTTATAATCTTGAATTTAAATTCTTTAATCATGTTACCTTATACTCGATTCTTTCTGGTATCTGGTGGATTTTTGGGGAAAATCAAAGTGTTTCGAATTTGGATTCTGATGACCTTTACATACACTATTTACTTTATAGAATAATAATACGATCTAGAATTTCCATAACAGTATCTCTATATAGCGTGGTCTGATAATTTTCCTTAATCAGCATCATCAGTAAAAGTTACTATTCATCAGTGTTTCAAAAATTCCAAAATTAGGGTTATTACAACACTACCAGGCTTCAAAGCCCTTTGGGATTGGACTTTGGTTTGGCACTGAATAAGATCAAATCTTCACCTTGATTGTCCACTTTCCTTTCCCATTTGCATTCCATGTGTACATCATCAATATGGACATAATTCATTGCCTTTAACCGTGTTATTTCAGCAGTTCGAAACATGCTTAACAACTCGGTGAGTGTTATGTCTATCTTATTCCTTTTGTACTTAAGAAACTGAGGAATAAAAGTGTCCAAAGATTGTTTGATCAAATCAAGCTGAGTCTCCAGACCATTCTTGAAACCCAAAATATCAAGGTACATATACCTATCATCTTTAGAACATATGGTCAACTGGATCTTATTCTCCTATTAATACAAAAGTATAGTGCCTTATTATTGTCAAATATTTTTAACGAGCTTATCCTTCAAACATCCTTGCAAGTTGCTCAATCACATCATAAGTCTATTATGTCTCTTGTTTTTCTAAAGCTCAGCACTTTATAATTACAAGTTGAGACAGAAACATCAGTTGCGATAATCAATTTACTTCTGGTAAGCATTTTGTCAGCACATGTTTCATCTCAGCTAGAAGAATAAGGGAGGGGTTTGAGTGACATCCTTGAACTTGAGGGCAATCCTTAAGTTCCCATGTCAGTTGAGGAATTATTTCATTTCAGCTTGTCCTTCTCAAGGACATTACATAGAGAGTTATTTGTGTTATTTGACATTTGATATCTATAATATAAAGTCCATAAAATGACTTAGTCTACAGATGATCATTAAATTATGTTCAAGTGATTATTCATATATAGTTCACTATCTATATCTCCCGCTATTTTTATAAAATCAATAGCCCTAACTATTAATCAGAAAGAATATCTTTATATCTATCTAGTGAGTCAAGATCCATATTTCACCATGCGTTAGGTCAGCTTTGGCTTTTCTCCTAAAACATGATTATTTAGGTAGACAACATTTGTCAATTATATCAACTATATACTCTTGGATAGCTTGGTGGAACAACATCTGTTCATATTATCTTATAAATCTCGCCAAACTCTATGCCTCCAAGTTCACAATCCTATTGTGGTAACTTATTTAAGTCAAACCCAATAGTCAAAAGTATTAATATACTTCAACACATCTCACACTCCTTATCGATCTAGGGGTTAACGCATTGGACTCATTGAAAGGCATCCGATCAACTTAATATTAACTTTAGAGTTTTGTAAATTTTAAAACGATCATGATGTTAGGAATATGTGTATTAGTTTGATGATAAGTTAAGCAAAACACTTAAGTAGAAATCTAGTGTTTGTAGCCTCACGAATAAGACAATCTTGGCTATCCGTGAAGGAGTAGCTGTACTTAGCAATAAGTTTAGTATTGTAGCACATTTCACTCTCTGGTTTCAAGCTGTAATTCTTAGATGTTGTTAGGAAATAATCAGTCATGTTGACTACTAATGGATGTACAAATAGGAGGGCTAATTGTAAATATTTCATGCCTTGTAATTTTGTATAAGTGAAGAAGTGTCAACGGATATTGAAGACCTTCAACGGATAAGAAACAAAGCTTCAACGGATGTCACTAATGCTTCAACGGATAATATCCATCAACGGATAAATGCTTCAACGGATAATATCCATCAACGGATAAGTGCTTCAACGGATAAAGACTTCAACTGATAATGCATCAACGGATAAAGCTTCAACGGATAAAGCCTCAACGAATACGGCATCAACGGATGAAAGCTTCAACGGATGCTTAGTTAATTAGCAGTTGATAGTGACAATTCACAAGCTGACAGAAGCACATGGATTGACAGAGACATACTGGAATGTGGAAGCCTCTAGGAGGAATCAAGAAAATGCAGCATTTCCATTCTGATGCAAACAAGGAAGTATTCAAAGATTTACAGATTATCCTAGATTGCATTGGATAGAGAAATGAAGAAGAAACATGTGAAGAATCTTTTCATTTGTATTTTACAGTTTGTCTTCACTTGTAAACTTGGTGATATATAAACCAAGTAGCAGCTAGTAATTAGATATGAATTTTCCTTGAGCTGTTTAGAAATATCAAAAGAGAAAATCATCTAGTTTGTACTAGGAAGCAGCTGTGATTTAATTCTTTGAATCACAGATTTTCTGAAATAACACATCTCTGGTGGAACAACAAATCCACCAGAAAAGTTTTTTTAGTTCTTTGTGTTCATTACATTTGTGTTTGAATATATATCTGTCTGCATCAGCTTCAAGCAATTCATACACATTTGATCACTCAAACACTTAGCCTTAGAAACTGCTCAAAACTTGAAAAAGTTTTGAGATTTACATTCAACCCCCCTTCTGTAAATCTCATTGTTAGTCCACTGGGAATAACAATTGGTATCAGAGCAAGCTCTTAACATACAAAGAGTTTAAAGATCTATTCTGCTAACATCATGAGTGTACAGAAGAATCCTCCTGCTAACATCATGAATAGGAAGGATATTGGTGTAAAGATCCCAGTCCTGGAAAAAGATAATTATCATCACTGGAAAGTGAAGATGCATTTACATCTTTTTTCTCAAGATGAAAGCTACATCAACTGTATTGAAAATGGTCCTCACATCCCTCACAAAGTAGCCACAGCTGCTACTGCAACAGTTGCTGTTGGACAGTCCATTCCCAAGCCAAAAGCAGAATGGACTATTGAAGACATGGAAGAAATCCGCAAGGATAAGAGAGCCATGAACATTTTGTTTAATGGCTTAGATCAAGATATGTTTGACAATGTCATCAATAGCCAAACTGCAAAGGAAGTTTGGGATACTGTACAAATCATCTGTGAAGGTACTGAGCAGGTCAGAGAGAACAAGATGCAGCTTCTTATTCAACAGTATGAATATTTTCACTTTGAAGAAGGTGAATCATTAAATGATACCTTCAACAGGTTTCAGAAACTGTTGAATGGATTGAAGCTGTATGGTAGAGTGTACCAAGTCAAGGATTCCAACTTAAAATTTCTTAGGTCTCTGCCAAAGGAGTGGAAGCCCATGACTGTCTCTTTGAGAAATTCTCAAGATTATAAGAACTTACAATTGAAAGATTATATGGAATTCTAAAGACTTATGAAATTGAAATGGAGCAGGATGAGCTGTTGGAAAAGGGAAAGAGAAAAGGAGGAACAGTTGCTCTTGTAGCTGACAGTGAGAAGATGGAAGCCAGGAATGAGGAGAAGACAATGCCAAGTCTCAAAATTGGCACAAGCAAATCAGAATCAAGCAAGGGTAAAGAGCAAGTTGTGAGGATGAAGACAATTCCAGTCAGGATGAATCTGATGATATTGAAGAACATTTGGCCTTTCTGTCCAGGAGGTTTGTAAAAATGAAGTTCAGGAAAAACACAAAGTTCACTAAGCCAAACAAAAACATGGTGGACAAATCAAAGTTCAAATGTTACAACTGTGGCATTAGTAGACACTTTGCAAGTGAGTGTAGGAAGCCAAATTCTCAGAAAAAGAAATTTGAGCAAGTTGATTACAAAAAGAAGTATTTTGATTTGCTCAAACAAAAGGAAAGAGCTTTTCTCACTCAAGATGATTGGGCAGCAGATGGGGTAAATGAAGATGATGATGTGGAATATGTCAACCTAGCCCTGATGGCTAATTCTGATGAAAATGAAACTAGTTCATCAAGCAACCAGGTAATTACTACTGATCTCTCTCAGCTTTCTAAACATGAATACACCACAGGTAAGTGAGGTAAATACTTCTATAACTCCTACTATTTCCAACCCCAATTTTTCTTTGCCTTCTAGTGTGGCTATGGAACCTGTGTCTTTGTCCAAACAGGCTCCTACCAAAGCCACCAAATCTAAAGTTTCCAAAGTCAAGTCAAAGAAACCTACCTCTGTTGTTTCTCAAAAGACAACAGTTGTAACAACTACCATAAACCCTGAAGGGAGTGAACAGGGTGTGAGTGGTGAACATCAAAAAGCCCCCCAGGATAAGGTGGGAGAGGTGAGTGGTACCCAAACCAGCCAAGCCACAGTCTCTCAAAAGACTGTGGTGGTTCAAAAGGAGTCCAGCACATCCCTAGTTGCATCCTCCCAAAAGGATGTAACTATTAAAAATAGTCCCCAACCAGGGACACAGAACAAAAGAGGGAGGGACACTGAAGCCACACATTCACCATTTAAAGTCTTTTCAAGGAAGAAGAAGGCCAAAACCCTAGTTTCCACACAAGGGACACACACAGCATAGATACATCCACCAGTATCTGTGCCTTCTCAAATTCAGCTTGATGTGATTCCAGCAAATATGGAATCACAGCCCCATTCTCTCAATATAGAAACACACCATTCATCAAACTCTCCAACACCCTCTCTGGATGTGGATATGATATTCACATCAGTTCCTGATTCTCCCTCATTAAAACTCAGGGAGGAGCCCCACTCAAAACCTGATGATCATCATCTTTTAGATGATTTGTTGGATCATCAGCCAATTCTTTCAGATGTAGTTGAAGAATCTGTGTTACCTCACTTAAAATCAATCCACACAGATTCAACAATTATGTCACTTTCTATATCTACATCTTTTCCTTCCTCAACGGATATCTCTCATCCGTTGACAAGTGGTTGTTCTTCAACGGATAAGCTTAACAGCAGTTATCCGTTGATACCATCAGTTTCTACTTCAACGGATACTCCCTATCCGTTGATGGTCTCTACACACTTAACAGAAACAATTCCAACTGTAGAGGACATGGCAACTGTACAATCACTTTTAGGTTTGAGGGAATGGAGTGATCTTTTGAGTGAGAGGCTGAGTTGCTCCCAGGCAAAAGGAGAGGTTGAGAGTCACCAAATGCATGCTATTTCTTCCAGCATGGCAAAAGTGAGTGAGAGGAGTGCCACCTTAGAAGGTGAAGGTGAGGGTGTGAGGGTGTGTGTGAGCCAGGGGGAGCCCCTGATGCAAGAACAGAGAGAAATTGAGAAAAAGGCAGGTACATAAGCTATAAGGGTGGATCCAGCCATTGCTAGTGAGTTAATGAAAGTGGATGATGCAGACAAGGGAAGACAATTTCAGCAATATTACAAAGCTGTCATTGATAACATTTCCTTGGATGCTGACACTTTTACTCACCATGTTTCAGCCTATCAATTATTGGCTGCACAGGGCAATGTGGAGGCAGAACATACACTACACATTGTACACACTTCTGAATCTCTTCTCAGAGACAAAGCTGCTGTCAACAGGCTGCCTTCTCAAGCTGGTGAGCCATCTGAAGAATTTGGAGTGAATTCTAATGATGATGACTCTAATTCTTTGAATGAGAGCATGAACTTAGGGGGAGTAGCAGGCCCAAGTTCTGTTCCTGATCTTCCTGCATGGGTATGGGCAAAGCCATCAACACCAGGAGAGTTTGGTGTCACTTTGGTCAGACAAGTCATGACAATTCAGCAGGCCCTTCAGGAGACTCAGGATGCTGGTACCAAGGCAATTCTTCAAGCTCATCTGGAATCTCTGCATCTCTTGCAGTTGCAGCATTACCAGCAAAATCTAAGTGTGGATGAGCTCAAGCTGGACATTGCTGATCTGAAATCCTATAATGCTGAGAAATTGGATTCACTTATACCCTATGGTACTATGCAAGATTTGTTGGGGAGACTGAGGAAGGCATCTGATGCTGACAAGAGGCTGGCCAGATTGGAAGATAGGGTTCAAATCATTGAAGACTCTATGGTCACCATTCTTCAGAATCAACAAACTCAAACAAATCTACTCATGCAGCTGGCACAAGCACAAGGCTTGACCCCTACCCTTGATGATAACAAAAAGGGGGATAATAAAAGGGAAGGGGAAGGAGAGCCATCTACAACAGTTCAGATTTCTCAAGTGCTAGTTCCTGTCATCACAACTTCTCCAATTATTCAAGTCAAAGGAAAGCTAGATGGAATTGATCTAATCCAGATAGCAACAGCTGAATTGCAAGTCAAAGAGCAAAGGAAGAAGATTGATGAAAAGATGCAACTAATATTTGGTTCTATAACTTCTCAATCACAATCTGTGAAGCATAGCACAAAAGTGGAATCAATCATTATGGAACTCAAGCCAGTAGGGAGGCATAAGGATGGAGAAACTTCTTCCAAAGATCTGCAACCTATGGTTCTCAAGCCCAACAACAGATCCAATAAGGACTCTACAAAGAATCCTCTAAAAGAGGTGGATTTTCCTCTTCCAAAAGCTGATGAGGACAAGCTTTTAGGTAGAAGTATTGCATATCTCAAAGAGACCATGGATGAGGCTGTAAGAAGAAATATGGCTATTATCTTCAGAGAGGGAAAGAGCATATGTGTGATGCAAGGACATCCCAAATTCTCAATAACCAAGAGGGAAGAAACCAAAAGGTTGAAGGAAGAAGCCAAACAGCTAAAGGCTGACAAAAGAGCACAAGCAAAGCTTGAAAAACAACTAAAGTGAAGTCAGGCTGAAGAACAGAAAGAAATTGAAGACAAAGGTGAAGATGAAGCTATGGGGGACATGGTTGGTACTGAGATGGAGGAAAGAAGTAAGGAAGAATGGCAGAAAGGGAAAAGAAAGAAGGTCAATGCAAAGAGAAAGAAGGTAGATAAGACTGAAGAAACCCAATCAATATCCAAACCACTACCCTCTATTCCTAAACCAATTGTACCTGACCCGTTCATGAACATTCATGGTGAAATAATCATTCCCAAGGAGGAACCAATTGATTAGAACACCATCAAATTGCCCACCTTCCTAACCTCTTCTCCACCATCAAAGAAGCAGAAAAGAAGGATCAAATCAACACCCTCTAAAGCCTCAATCAAATTCACACAGAAGCCTAAGCCTAAACCTCAAACCTCTAAAGATGATTATGTTCACGTCTGTGACATAAAAGAATTTTCAGACATTGAACTCTATCTGGATGAGCTGGAGGATGTAAGGGGAATAGCTGCCTACAGACAGCTACCAGAAAGACTAGTGTTCAAATACAAAGGAGCTGGGGAAAGAACATGGCCTCTTCACAGAATTCTAAATGAAGGCTACTCTACCTTGATTAGAGTCTACTCAGCCATACAAAAGGATTCTGGCTTTACCAGGACTGTCAAGACTGAGATTCTCAACAAGATTGCCAACATAAGGAAAACTTGGAGGGAGCCCAATGCATTGCCTAGAACTTTACTCATTCAAGAAAGAGGAATTACAATTCACAAATCACCTCATTGGTTGATGGAGTTCAGAGACAACAAAGGATTCAGAAGATTTTTCAGAATTAAAGATCAGCTAAAGATTGCCAGTAATGAAACTCTCAAGGATATGCAATCTAAGTTAGATATCAATGAAGAAGATGAAGCTGAATTCTACAGACAACTTCAACTTCAAATAGAGGAGAATGACAGGAGGCTAGGAAAGAAAACCAGGGATCAAAGGAAAAGAAAGTAATTTGCTCAGGCTAAATGAGCACCCTTGGAAACAATGTAATTCTTCAATTCCATCTCAGCATATACATTTTTGTAGCACTTTTGAATTTCTGCTTTGTTACAGTTTATATATTTGTTAAGTATTTTGTTATCATCAAGCTAAACCCAAATTTATGCCTACAGTTCTAGTAGACATAAATAGGGGGAGATTGTTAGGAATATGTGTATTAGTTTGATGATAAGTTAAGCAAAACACTTAAGTAAAAATCTAGTGTTTGTAGCCTCAACGGATAAGACCATCTTGGCTATCCGTTGAAGGAGTAGCTTTACTTAGCAATAAGTTTAGTATTGTAGCACATTTCACTCTCTGGTTTCAAGCTGTAATTCTTAGATGTTGTTAGGAAATAATCAGTCATGTTGACTACTAATGGATGTACAAATAGGAGGGCTAATTGTAAATATTTCATGCCTTGTAATTTTGTATAAGTGAAGAAGTGTCAACGGATATTGAAGACCTTCAACGGATAAGAAACAAAGCTTCAACGGATGTCACTAATGCTTCAACGGATAATATCCATCAACGGATAAATGCTTCAACGGATAATATCCATCAACAGATAAGTGCTTCAACGGATAAAGACTTCAACTGATAATGCATCAACGGATAAAGCTTCAACGGATAAAGCCTCAACGGATAAGGCATCAACGGATGAAAGCTTCAACGGATGCTTAGTTCATTAGCAGTTGATAGTGACAATTCACAAGCTGACTGAGGCACATGGGTTGACAGAGACATACTGGAATGTGGAAGCCTCTAGGAGGAATCAAGAAAATGCAGCATTTCCATTCTGATGCAAACAAGGAAGTATTCAAAGATTTACAGATTATCCTAGATTGCATTGGATAGAGAAATGAAGAAGAAACATATGAAGAATCTTTTCAATTGTATTTTTTACAGTTTGTCTTCACTTGTAAACTTGGTGATATATAAACCAAGTAGCAGCTAGTAATTAGATATGAATTTTCCTTGAGCTATTTAGAAATATCAAAAGAGAAAATCATCTAGTTTGTACTAAGAAGCAGCTGTGATTTAATTCTTTGAATCACAGATTTTCTGAAATAACACATCTCTGGTGGAACAACAAATCCACCAGAAAAGTTTTTAAGTTCTTTGTGCTCATTACATTTGTGTTTGAATATATATTTGTCTGCATCAGCTTCAAGCAATTCACACACATTTGATCACTCAAACACTTAGCCTTAGAAACTGCTCAAAACTTGAAAAAGTTTTGAGATTTACATTCAACCCCCCTTCTGTAAATCTCATTGTTAGTCCACTGGGAATAACACTGATTTTAGTCGAAATTGAAGATTTTGAGAGTCCAGGTCATCCTGGAGCCTATATATATATCAATAAAAAGACGTTTTTAACAACATAGACTAAGGAGAAAATGACGAGAAGACCTAGGAGCATAAATTTAATGAAGGAGAAGAAAAGCTTATTTTTACTTGTGATTCTTTAATTGAGTTGTAATCTTAGATGCTTGTTTTCTTGTTTGTTAAACCAATTACTCTTGATTACATACTTTTATTTTTTATTCAGTTTACAAAGACTTAGTTTATTATACCATGCTTTCATCGGAATCCACAACGATGATGAGTTTGGTTATGAACTAATCGTTATCGTGGGGTTCTAATGGATTTACTTATGGATTTCAATAGTTAATTTGTTTCGATATCTTAGTATGTGGTGATTGTATGATATCCTAGTATTTATTGTGCTTATTCGTCTTATGAGCATCACGAACTTATAAGATAGCGTGTTAATCTCTATTGAAGCGAAAGTTAATATAGGGGTTTAGAACTTGTCATGCTAGCAGAGGTTCATGTATTTGTTATGTATGATTCGTAGGTAATTTTAACCATCTTACTTGCCCTATGTAATCACGATATGTAACTTGCGCATTAAACCTTTATGTTGTCAAATTCTATAGACATATAGGGTCTTAATATAATTGGTGTCTATTCAGATTCTATCTCTTTTGTGAATGTCTGGTAGTAGGGTATTCGTACAACGAAATTTGGCGTTTACTAGTTTCGTGTTATCTGATTAGTTGTCATCATCATTGTATATTAAGGTTAAGAACAATGACTTTGAATGAAGTAGTAATGAAGTTAGAATCATATGTTGGTCTCATATAAGTAATTCAACTTTAATTCTTGTAGTTAATGCTATTTATTATAATCTATTAGTTTAATCATAAGCCCAACTTTTTATTTGTCTTAGCATTGAAAGATAGCCATATCATTGTTGCATAAGTGCATAAATTGAACTTAACCTAAACTAGTCTCTGTGGGAACGAACTAGAAAAAATTTTATATTACTTGTGAACGCGTATACTTGCGTGTAATTTAGCGCGCATTTTCGTCCTAACAATATTCTTCGCCCCTATCTGATCTTAACCTTTTAATTTTTGTATTTAACTGATTCTCAACTTCAGCCTTATAAATGAGAAATTTTTCTTCGACCTCATCTTTCGAACTCAACAGGTAGAGTTTGGTGTATCGAGAAAAATAATCCACAAAAGTGATATAATAATGTTTACCTCCTATGCTCATAGTATTCTTAAAGTCACCTAAATCACTGTGAATTAATTCAAGCAATACTGATGGCCGATACCAATTTTATTAAAGGCCTTTTTAGGGTATTTTGCTTCTACGCATACTTCACATTTATCAAAAGATGTATTGCTGAATTCAGTTATTAGACTAAGTTGTTTAAGCCTTTTCACAGAAGCAATATTGACGTGACCTAGTCTAGCATGCCATAAAGTAACAGATTTAGCAATATAAACAGAAGCAGTAGCATATTTTATTATTAGGCAAAATATCAAGTACAAACAGTACTCCATTACAAAAGCCTTTGCCCACAAAATCACCATTTTTAGTAAGAACAAGCTTATCATATTCAAAAGTTAAACTAATACCATCTTTGTTCAATAAATCTCCAGAAATTAGGTTTCTGCGAATATCAGGAACATGCAAAACATTATGCAATGCAATAGTTTTTCCAGAGGCAAGTTTAAGAGAAACCTTTCCTTTTCCAAGTATACTCACAGTGCTTGAGTTGCCCATGAATACACATTCTCCATTAGATGCTTTGTCATAGTCCTCGAACATCTTCATGTTTGAACAAATATGACGGGTTGCACCTGTATCCACCACCCATTCAAAATATTGCTCACTAGATTTACTTCAGATACGACATCAGCTATGATTTCTTCAGTAAGATTGGCTTGAGCTTGAGACTTTTCTTTTTTTATTTTTTAACCAGGTCCATGTCCTTGCCTACACTCCTTGGCATCATGTCCAAACTTTCCACAAGTGAAGCAATTCCCTTTAAACTGCCTTCTCCCTTTGAAGTTCTTATTCTTTATTTTAGTGCCACGAAGCTGATTTGGACCCTTATCTTTTGGTCCTCTTTTACGACCTGCATTTTTTGATTCAATAAGATTAACAATAAAGGAAGAATGAACAAGTAATGTCTCATTTTTTTGAATTCAATTTTGTTCCTCAATCTTGATATGAGACACTAACTCTTGAAGAGTAAAGTCCTTTTGTTTATGCTTCATCGCATGAACATATATTTTCCAAGATGCTGGTAATTTCTCAAGAAGACAATTAGCTTGGAACATTTCACAGATTTTCATTCCTTCAACAATAATATCAGCACACAAATATTTATATTCATGAACTTATTGAAGAACATGCTTATCATCAGACATACGAATATTTAGCCAGCGACTACATGCATATTTACTTTGATATGGTCCCAAAATCATCGGAACCATACTTGGTTTTTAAAGCATCCCGTATTTCTTTGGCCTTCAAAGATTTACTATACATTAAATATAAAGCAGCAGTCATATAATATAATAACATTCCACGATAAATCTTATTATCCTTTTCAAAATCTCTTTTAGAATTTTCGGGGGCTGAATCATTAGTAAGACAATAATCTACTCCAATCTGACCCAAAAAAACTCAATCTTATCGGACCATATTTTATAATTTTTTTCCATCAAAAGGGTCTAATTTAGACATATTAGGAATAAAAGTATTGGAAGTCATTGTGGTAGATAAGATATGTAATAACCCCAAAATTTAACTTTAGAATGTAAGAAAAGGTGAGAAAGCAAACCAGATAACTTGTGAGAACGTAGGAGTCATGACGTGAGTTAACACTGACCTAAAGTTGAATTTTCCCCACTAGGTAAACACGGCCTCTTAGCAATCAACCTCCAAGATTACACGAAATCTATTTCTTTGGTGTAGTACAAAGAAATAGATTGAAATCACTCTTAATCATTGCCCAAAAGCATGTTTATATTTATATGAAAATACTTGAGAGAAAAACTTGTTTGTGTGTCCTCAAATAAGGGGATAGAGCTCCTTTTTATAGGGGTGAAAACTAGTAACTTAAGGATAGTAGAAATTCATAGGTCACATTATTGATTAAGGGAGGTAAAAAGCCTTAGAAAAAAGAGTCTCAAAATGAAAGGTCTTGCAAAATGAATAGTCTCAAAATGAAAGGTCTTACACAATGAAGTGTCTCAAAATGAAGAGTCTAACACAACATTTTCTTTTGAAGCAAACTTATTTTTAGAATAATATTTATATTATTCCAACAAAATATACACGGGACATGTTAAAAAGCCTACCATTATACTTCAAGCAGTTGCATCTTATGATTTATAGATCTAGCATGCTTTCTTTGGGATGTTTGGTTCATTTTGATATGTTCAAGATAAATATGACAACAAAATTACCTCATTTTAATATGTCATGTCACTGTGATGTTCAGCTTGAACACTTCTTAAAGACCCACGAAATTTATTGCAGCACTTTTTAATAATTAGCCAATGAGCTTTAGTACTTGCTTCAGTGTGGTTACTGTAATCAGTTTTTTCTTTGTCTCTTGTTTAACTCGAATCCAAAACCGAGTCCTTGGTTGAAAGTTACCGATGATTGGGTCTTTAGTGATGCAGGGATGGGCTCTACATATAGCTTCTTCTTCTTGTTGAGTGAAAGATTTGCCCCTAATTGTTGATATTGTTGCCATTTCTTGAGTAGAGTAGGTTTGTTAAATTAAAGATGCAGAAGATTTTGAAGTTGCTCGTTAAATTTTTAGTTCAGGGTGAGATATACTTGTTGCTTTTAAGGTAGCAATTGAACCATATTTAACATGTAAAACTACCACAAAATTTACATTTATTAATATATGTGACATCAAAGTGTCTTTTAACGTTTTATGATAAATGAATATAATTCATTTTCCCTCCATATATAGTTGATACGATGATGTGGCAAAGATAGTTATACTTATAAGTCCTATATATAGGACCAACTATCCATTATGCATTTATAAGACCAAATATAGCTATGTATTAGAGTTGATTTTTTTAGTTTAGTTATATATTATAGTTATAGGACCAAGTATAACTATGTATTGGACTTGCTAGCAATGCATAGTTATACTTGGTCTTAGAGCAAGTCCAATGCTAAATGAAAAATGGCTATATATAAGACCAACTATCCATTTATGCATTTATAAGACCAAGTATGACTATGTATGAAGTTGATTTTTTTAGTTTAGTTCTACATTATAGTTATAGGGACCAAATATAATTATGCATTGGACTTGCTAGCAATGCATAGTTATACTTGGTCTTAGAGTAAGTCTGATACTAAATGGAAAATGCCTATAGTCATTACTATAATATGACACCAAAAAAATTATTTTTTGTGCTAAAATAAGACTTGCACTCCAATGCTAGTTCTATTTTAAACCAAATAATTCCATATTTAGCAAACATTTCATCCAACTCATTCACTTTATTTTAAAGTGGACCTCTTTGCACTCCATTATTAGTTATTTGATTATGTGACATGGATGGATATTGTCATTCTTGATCTCAAATATGAGACCAAATATCCATTTGTGCATTTATCCATCAATTTATACCTATGCATTGGAGTTAAGTTTATTGATTTTAATCATATATTATAGCTTTAAGACTAAATATAGCTAGGCATTGGACTTGCTCTTAATAAATGCATAAATGGATAGTTGGTCATATGTTTAAGACTAAAGATATCAAATCTAATGCATAGCTATATTTAGGTTTATAGTTATAATATAAGATTAAAATCATAAAACTCAACTCCAATGCATAACTATACATTGATGAATAAATTCATAAATGGATATTTGGTCTTATATTTGATAACAAGAATGAGTATAACCATCTTTGCCACATCATCAAATAAGTAAATAAGGATTGTAAAGAGGTTCACTTTAAAATAAAGTAAAAGATTTGGACAAAATGTTAGCTAAATATGAAATTATTTGATTGTCAAATACAAGTAGCATGAGAGTGCTAAGTGCAAAAAGCACTTTTTGGTGCCAAATTATAGCAATGGTTATATCCATTTTTCATCTAGTATTGGACTTGCTGTAAACAACTATAAATGAAATGTATGTTGGTTTTAAATGAAATTTTGGAGAGGGAGATGAAACTTTACTAAATTTGGAAATATTTAGTTATAAAATAGAAATAGTATTGGAGTTGAAGTCCTATTTTGGCACCAAGATGAACTTTTGATATAAAATTATAGCAATAGCTATAAAAAAATTAATTTTAGCATTGGACTTGCTCTAAAATTATAGCAATAGCTATAAAAAAATTAATTTTAGCACCCATGCAGAAAACCCAACTCCAACGAGATGCTATACTTGATGCTAAAATAGCAAAATGCTATACTTTGTGCTAAATATAGAATCAAGTGTCGATGACGCTCTCGACAAAAAAGTATAGATGGTGATATAATTGTCACATAAGTATTCAAGTGCCAAAATGCATTAATAAAGTAATTAATAAAGTAATAGTGACAAATATAGTTGTGGATTTTATGATTAAATAATTAATACTGAAAGAAAACATCTTACCGCAATAACTTGTATTATCTCATTTAAAAAAATCCTGCTTCTCTCTCATTAAATTTTAAATCAAATTCTACAAAATTTTCTTTTTTCCTCATATCTTCATTTTCATTTATACTGTTATCCAATCTATTTTGAAAACTTTTACCAAATCTTTACTCCATTTTGTTTAATGAAGATAGAGGAATGACTATAATCGAGATGAAAAAAAAATTACATAATATAAAACCACGTACACTTGGTCGTGTTTTATATACAATTATTTAAAAATGTTAGAGCATCTTCGATGGAGTAGACTCCATAGTAAAAATATATTGTGCGACACCATTTTAATAATTGGTGCATTCCAATGATATATTATAAAATAAAATCCTTGTAAAAAAATTAAATTATTTCTCATGAATGCCTATATTTGGCCAATCTTTGCCACTGGTAGCTAAAAAGGTGTAGACAATAATTATAGTCAATACAATTGAAGTCGTATATTTTTTTCGTAATTTATGAGATTGTCCGCCGCCTTGGCCAACGTGGCCTCGTGCAGGTTGGGACACCGCTCCCCTGACGAACCTGCTTGGAAGGCTCCTGTTCCCGGTTCCTATCCCTTGACTTCCTATCTTCCTTTTCCTATTTTCCTTTTCTTTCACAATCTGCTCACTGCCAGCTTCAACAATCAAGACTTTCTGTACTAAGGTGGCATAGTCTGTCAGCTCTAACACTGCTACTCGATTCTGTATCCACTGTTTCAGACCAAGCTGAAACCTTCGCGCTTTCTTTTCTTTGGTATTCACAAACTCAGGCACAAATCTAGACAACTCAGTAAATTTGGCCTCATATTCTGCCACGGTCATCTTATCTTGTTTCAACTCCAGAAACCTAATCTCCATCTGGGTTTCCATAAACCTAGGGAAGTACTTGTCTAAGAACAGTCGGGTAAATCTATCCCATGGAATCACAGCATCAGTTTCTAGGTTTCGTTTGGACTCCCACCAGTAGTTAGCTTCTCCTTTCAGCATGTAAGAAGCGAAAATGGTCTTATGTCGTTCCTCAACACCTAGTATCTCGAAGGATTTTTCTATTTCTTTGAGCCAGGCCCGTGCTTCAACGGGGTCGGCAGATCCTAGAAACTCTGAGGGTTTGAGAGATTTGAAGGCTCTAAAGGCAGTAGCTGCAGTCTGTTGGGCAGCATGGGGCTGTGGTGGAATAGGCTGTTGGTTCAGATTTGCTCTTAGCAGTTCCATAAATTCATTCACGGGGTTCCCTCCCTGATGGGTATCCTCAGCCTCTTCTTCTACATATTATTCCTCATCATATTCATTATAGTCTAGGTCTTCTTCACTTTCCTCATTTACTACTGGGTCACCTCGTTGTTGGTTAACAGATTCTGCGGGCTTTGCCCTGGTTCCTCTTCTACGGGGTGGCATTGTTCTGATAAAGAAAATTGGTCATATAATTATAACAGTTGGGTTATTTTATTCATATGTAAGCATGTCATTTATTATCTAACAGGTTTTATAAAGTGCAATAATATAGACATCATTTCTTAATAATTGCTTAGATATATATTAATAAGATCTCCCATTTATATCTTGGGGGATGAAACAGCTAGCCGAGTTCATACATGCCTGATTACAATCTATCACTACTAGTTCTGAATACTGAAATGAAAATACATAAGTCGTGTACCCTGAAAGACTAGGAACGCTATCTACTACTAGCAATCCTATCAAAATTGGTGACAAGTCACTCAGCCTTCTTCAAGGTCTACATCTAGTCACTAGTCTCTCAGTCACTATCACTGCGAGTGAGGACACACACCCTCCTCATCGCTCATGCAATCATCATCTCTGCATCAACTACCGGGATGTATCCTCCCACTGATGTCATCCTCATCTGAACCCTGGTACGGAGCTCAATCTCATCAATCTCTCTGCGGGCTATGGCTGGGGAAGCAGCTCTGAAATCTCCTGGGTATCCTAGTCGGGTGGCTCTCTCAGCTGCCAGTGTCTGGCATAACTCCGCAATGTGAGCAGATGCCGCAGTGATCTCAGCATTAAGCTGATCCACTATCCAGTCGTGTACGGCTACATGCATGGTCGCCGGTGGTGGTAGAGGTGAATCTTGGTCGCTAGAGGATATATCATGGACCTCATGGAACTGTGTGTGTATCGCCTCATCATCATCATCATCAGTATAGGACATAGGGCTCTGGATCCCTGGGGTGGTGTAGGAGAGTGAATAGCCTGGTGTGGGTACATCTCTACATCTCTCCATACTACGCCATTAGCTACAGGGACAGGAAGCTCAGTCTCCTCCTCTAGGACATCCTCAGTAGGGTCATCATCTGAATCATCATTGGGTGGGCTTTCTGGCTCGGGAATAGGGTCACGCTCAGGAATCATGACATCATCAACAAGATCAACCTCCCTCCTAGGCTCCACTGGTACCTGACACAATAGGCAAGGTGTTACTAACTTAGAGTTGGAATTCCCTTGAGGGTAAAACAGTCAAGACTACCCGTGTAGCCCGACGACGAACTCGACTTGAGCTCTAATTGATTATTTTATTATTCTTAGGTCTACGTATTTTATATCCTATCGTTTCCAAGATTTGATAACCTAAGGCTTTGATACCATTTCTGTGGCGCCCCAAAACCCGGGGTCAGGAGTCTCGGAAGCCACGCCATCTAAACTCACACAACTCACACTACAATATGTAAATACTCACGCTTTATGATCCCACACTTATCACACACACACTTACAGGTTATTGTCTTGGAAATGAACCATCATCACTAGAGTAATTTTATTACAACCCAAATATAATTAGTCTTACCGGGGAGTGACATTTAGGTAAGGTTAGTCCGCCGGCCAAATATACGTTTCTTGTTTCTTATCTTACATAAATCATACTTATAAATAAGTCGAACTATAAACAACTGAAAACTAATCCAGTTTATTCTGACTACCTGAGGTACAACACCAAATAATCTACGGAATATCTGGCCATTTCCTACCCGTTTCCTGGCTGTGGTTCTCATGGCAGGCATCTTGATTCACTGTTGTGTTGTGTCAATTTAAGAAAATAAGTGTGAGCTATAATGCTCAGCATAATTATGTACAGTATGGAAATGACTGTATGAAATCATCATATATTATATATATGTTTTATTCGAAAATAGTTTTCCTTGGTGTTACACATCTTCTTACGAAAACAATTCTTTAAGGGGGTTTTTATAACCTGCGAATACCTTGATAGTAATCCCAGCACCTAGGCTTGGGTTACGGTATTGCATCTCAATTTCAATTAGAAGAATTTGGACATTCACTGGAGCCACCGCATACGATGATCAGTCATACTACGGAAATAGTAACCTTTTCTACTAGTAGAAGGACGAAACCGTCATCTCTCGGGTATCACCCTGGCCGCATACGGGCTATGTGTCCTCATTTTGGGTATACACACACTTCGCAGGTCCATAGGTACATATTGTACCGTCTCCTACGGTACCAGTAGCTTATCCAATACACGAAGTACTTGGATTCTACCCCTCTCTTGTCCTTTAGGAAATCCTATCATGTCTTGAGAACTCGAACCACATCGAAGTTCCTCCAAGCGTTTTGCTTGTTGATAGGC
Source organism: Apium graveolens (assembly GCF_009905375.1). Lineage (NCBI taxonomy): Eukaryota > Viridiplantae > Streptophyta > Magnoliopsida > Apiales > Apiaceae > Apium > Apium graveolens. The sequence goes on from NW_027418133.1 coordinate 26,348, forward strand.
ATAACTTTACTGTATATATATATATATGTACTTCCGAAAGTTTCGGAGGAAGTACTAAGGATGTGAGTTGACCGTTGTCAACAAATAATCAATAAGGGGAAAAGTTTCTCCTTGAAACTATATTCAAAATATTAATAAGTCGGGATAATACTCACCGACGATCTGAAATTATTCGAATGATACTTCTAAATCAGAAAGTATGTTTTATATCAGGATCTATGATTTTTAAATCAATAACAATCCTTTAATAGATAATAATTAATTAAATAATAGTCTATAATTAATTAAATGATAATTGATATTAATCATACCTCGAATGAGTTTACTCTCTAAAAGGTTTATTTAAAATAATATTCCTCAACTAGTTTGTATCCACATAATTAATAATCTATAATAATTAATCGGGTTTGAATAAATAAACATTGAAGTATACTACTCCTATAATAAAGGAATACGTATATAATATTCATTATCCGAACAATAAAATATAGTTGAGGAAATATGATCGTTGGAAAATCATTTTAATAAAAGTTCGAGGTGTTTTAATGTTTCGTAAATGGACGATGAGTCCCTTTAAAACATACTATTATGGACTTATACCCGTCCTATAATATCTCCAGAATGATTTCCGGGTTTTATCTTAAATCCCGACAGATCCTCGGTCTTATATAATACGTCACGCCTAAAGCGAAATAACATTTCACGATATATACTTATCATACAACATCGCTATATTATGCGAAAATTCAACAACTACGTATCATGGCAAACATGGTATTTAAGCGATGATAGTAAAACAATCCTTTCACAACACAACAGTAAAAATGGAGTTGGGTTTGTAAACTTGCCTGGGTATCTCGAGGTGGAGGATACTCTAGGTTCCGCTCAGAAATCTATAACCATAAACACATTTCATTTTGTTAGGTTTCGTTCTAATTTACGGCAACTCGCACTCACGCGCTACTTATTATGCACCGTCTCAACTCATACTACCCTTAACATTTCTTTTAAGTCATAATCACATTATGGTTACTTCATTTTCCTAAGTATCTTGGGTTCATTCTCATTATCGTCGTCGGCTCCACTTGAGGATTCTTGCGGTTTTTATCCGCGCAGTCTCGGCTTCGACATTTTTATAAAATTGAGAAATAATTATTTTTACTTGAAATTTTTATGGAAGTTAGGAAACTAAATATTTTACTCTCTGTAAAAATTTCATGATTTATGAAAACTTTTAAGTCTATCCTTTATATTTTCAAAGTTCGTAATTCGTAGCAGTTTTTGTCGCGTAAATCACTTTTACTAAAACGATCATAACTTTTGATCCGTAAATCGGAATCAAGCGATTAAAGCGCTCAAACGATCCTTATAACATTTTCTATCCTAAACAAATGTTATTTTTCAAGAATCTACAGTTTACAACTTCGGGACTTTCTGCAGAAACTTAAAGTTACGGTTTGTTGGTTTTAACGAAGTTACGTTTACGATCGGGGTTTCGTTTACACCCTAACTGTCAACACAACCACAAAAAATCATCATATCATCATCAACACAAAAAATCCTCTCAAGAACATCATGTTTTTGAGGCAACAACAACCAACCTTAAATCTACTTAACTTAATCATCAAGATTTCATCAATAACACTTAGTAAGCTAAGTTTACTACCTCATACTAAATGGATCTTAAAAATGAACCTTAAGTAAAGTTGGGTCAAAGGTTTTTACCTTTCTTGAAAGCTTGAGATGTGTTCTTGAGGATGGTGGAGGCTTGGAAGTGCTTGGTATGATTTTTAGAACCTAAAACCACCATGGAAATCAAGAAACCAAAGAGAGGTTACTATTCACTAGTGAGTTTTCTTGAATTTATTCCACCCATCAAACCTTGATAAAAAGAGATGAAAGAATTTTCTTACCTTAGTTTAGTTTCTAGGAGGCTTGGGAATTAATTGGGTGATTTTACAAGAGCTTGAACTTGGAGTTTTGAATTCCAATTCTCCCTTTTTCTTCAATATAGCCGAATGGAAGAAAAATGGGGATGGGGGGGGGGTATTTATACTACTTGGTTGCTTCTCTTGGATGCTTGGATAGGTTGATTCTTAGAAGGTGACTTGATGTCTTTGCAACTTGATTTTATTCTTCTTAGGATAGCATTCTAGGTTTATTCCTTGTTGCCAAATCCATGGACATATCTTTGTAGCTTGCTAGCTTACAAGCTAACTATAAGGTTAGCTTCTTAGCACACTATTTTCTAGCTAGTTTGGTCATCCTATGGTTAGCTCACTATTTGATAAAGTAACCATGGTTACTTCCTTACCATGGTTTAGTTAGTGCGTTACGTTTATTTAATCGTTTACCGCGTTCGCTCGGTTACTTAAACGTTCTCCGTAATACTTACTCGTAAGTGGTTCGCAATGTAATTCCTTTCGTATTTATTCCTTATATTTTTATTTATCCTACTTGAATATAAATCCGTAGGATTTTAATCTCATAATTATATTGTGATTCCCGTAATCCTCGATAAGTCGTAAATACGGTCGTTTTTCAAAGTTCATTTTCTTCGAAAACTAATAGCGTTTACATACACTCATTTGGTACGTATAGTCGTAATATCAATTCCGAAACTCATTTTCTCATGCACTACATAGTGTGGGCTCTAAAGTTTTTCCCATATGTCAGGGTTACTATTCATTAAATATTTTACAAGGTCTCAAAAATTCGAGTTATTACAGATTCACAAAAAGTCTTCACATCTGATAGTAGCTTATCCCATCCTTCATCTCGTAACTTTTGAATTAACAACTTAGTTGAAGATACAAGTTGCATTGCATTTAAAATGTCTTGAGCTTTATTCTGTAGAGCTTGACAAAGCAAATCAGTAATTTCCAAAACGTTCCTCATGATATGCAAAATTAGAACAAACTCATGATATGTTCAGATTTCATAAGGTCGTCACATGCTCGTTCATCGTTGCGATGAAAAGAAGATGCATCTTTGCCGATATGTGCCAATAATGCACAATTTTTGCCATCCTTCACTTTTTTCCAAGATTTAAAACCATTAACTGTGAATGCATCAATTGCAGAATGCCCATACTACGGTCGAAACAAGTAACACGGAAGACAGAAAGCAGCATCCTTAGTAGGAGAATATTTTAACCAAAATGGAAATAGCTTAAACCATGATGGTTGAAAACTACGCGGATGTTTTTCTTTTGATCTTGGATACTTTGAAAGAATGATTTGATATGGACCAGATTTGATGTAAGCTCTTCGAATTTCATCACACTTTTCAATAGGATAATCCCATATGTGACGTCGTAATCCTGGATCTCGCTCAATTGAATTGATATCATTTTCATTTTTATCAATTCTTGGAGACTTTCTAGGCTGACTTTGAGAATTCAAATTATAAGAATTATCAGGAACATTGGATCCTTGATCAACTGATTGAGGTACATAATGAGTTTGAGAAGTTTCAACATTATTCCTTTTGAAAAATGAATCAATTGTAGTTGGTTTTACCATTCTGTAACCGCAGACAAGTAACAATAATTCCCAAATAAGTTAATAACCAAATTCTAATCAATAAAGGAATACATTTAACTTTTATTATGCTAAACTGAGGGGAAGTAAAGCAGTATACATTCGGTCATTACTCATTCATATTTCGGGACCCTAATTCCCAAATTCTAATCAACAAAAAATAATTTGAAAATTAAGGTGGAACCCTAATTCCCAAATTCTAATCAATAAAAAATAATGAAGATTATCAGGGATTATATTTACACTAATATCAGTCCACAAACAACACATAACATGAATACATGATTATTGATAACAAATTAGTAATGGAATTATTGAAAGTTTAAATTTTCTACCTGCAGACCCGTCGACCCGGAGACTAGAACTTGTGCAGAGTTGTAGAGCCATGAGTTTGTGACATCAATTATTCAATTGAATTGTTTATTATTGTGAATTTGTGACGTGTGCCAATATGCACTTTTATTTTCTTTTTAGACCCATTTGACTTGTCCATTGGGCTCTTATATAATATGGCAATATGGACCAGTTTCTTAATTTATCTATACCTTTATAAATGGGCTATAAATCTGGGGGGGGGGGGGAAATTAAATCTCACAGCTAATTTATACATATAATACATACTACTAATAAGAGAAAATTGGAGAGTTGGGGGGGGGGGGCATGGTGACCCCTGGTCTTATGCTCCTTCCGCCCCTGATTGGTGCATTGAACGCAGAAATATTAAAAATTTGGTAGTCGGTACCGTACTTGGGTTTATATAATACACGAAATTGTTTTTGTATTTATGTCATTGATGATAATTTTTCAAAAACCTAAATAAAGATTATTTGTCCGTTCGTCGATGTAATATTGGTCTTGAAATAAGATAAAATAATATGTATTAGTCATCCTGAATAAAACAAAATTTGACTTTAGTCGAGGTTAAAATAAATTTAAAAACAAATTAAGTACAAATAAGTTAGATTTGGTCGGTATAATGGATTTTGGGCTAAAATATAATAATAAATAATATTGGTTCGGCTAAAATATTTATATTATTGAAATGATAATTCGTCGATCGGTATAATAACATCGAGTTAAAATAATAATATATACTATTCATCCTGACAAAAAAATTATAGAAGTAATCAGTGGTAAAACAGAATTAAAATCAAAATATAATTCGACTAGTTAAAACAAAATCATATATATTATTCACTTAAGTTGAACAAAAGTGTACTACTGATCCGCAATAGCCCGGATACAAATGTTTCTACTGATGAACGATAACAAAAAAAGGGTTGGCTTGATAATTTGAAATAGATTATTTAGGAAGTATTGGTTTTATTTGAATTTGTTTTCCAACAAGGTGAAAGAATTGTAGAGTTATTCTTAGTTCAACATGTTTATTCCTGCTAGTTCTTTTTAGACCTCTGTTCTGTTAATTTAATTCACTATGAAGATTACTTGTTTAAGTGTGTGTTTTTAATTTAGTACTCAACATGAGCTCCTGATTTTGTTGGTCATTATTGAGCTAATGGTGAGAAACTTTCTAATATGATGATGCAAGTTCTTTAACTTCATATGATGCAAAGTCTTTATAGTAATGTCTGACTAAAGTAGTGATGTACTCTGCAATTTGAGCATTGTATACGTATGAAGAGGTTAAAATAATATTTACAATTCACTAAAAACTTTGCTCATTCACAAGTAACAATTAATCTACTTAACAACTAAGTAAAAAAATACTTATAAATACAATTACAAACAAATATATGAGTAAAAAAATACTTATAAATACAATTACAAACAAAATATGTGACATATCAATATTATTGTACTTTATTTTTACTAAACATTAACAATATTAAAGTAGTATACAATGTACGTATAATTTTTATATAATAGTTATTATCCAACTTTTAGAAAATGTTACATGTAGTATTTTACTTTTTTTGTTAGTTTGCTTTATTATAATTTATTTTTACAAAAATAATATTATATACTTTATTTTTAAAAAAATGTTACATGTATTATTTTACTTTTTTTTCAGGTTGTTTTATTATACTTTGTTTTTACAAAAATAATATTATATACTTTATTTAAAAAAAAGATTATATGTATTATTTTACCTTTTTTTGTTAGGTTATTTTATTATACTTTAATTTTACAAAAATAATATTATATACTTTATTTTTTAAAAAAAGGTTACATGTATTATTTTACTTTTTTGTTAGGTTGTTTTATTGTACTTTATTTTCACAAAAATAATATTATATACTTTGTTTTTAGATAAATAGTAATATGCGCTATTGTACTTTGTTTACTTTTTTTACAAGTAGATTATATATAATATTAAGTATTTATAATAAATAATAAGTAATTTTAAAAGGTAAATTTAAATATAAGATGTTTCACTTTTGTAAAATATTTGTTATGTGAAACATATTTTTCAGTTTTCCAGGAATAAAAAACTGTAACATGAAACAAGTTTTCCATTTTTCTTTATTGAACAACCGCTTTACTTTTGAAACACATTTTCTTTGTTTTCCAAAATTTACTAAGAAAATGAAAATTCAAGAAAAACAAGAAAAATGAGAAAAAGAAAACTAGAAAATTTTTCTCAAGTGAACAACCCCCAAATTTTTATAAAATTATAATCTACTAGCATAAATCCCGTGCGATGCACGGGTTTCCATTAATATTTTAAATTTTTATTTATCAAGTTATATTATATATTTAAAATATTTATATAAATATATAATGATTATAAATTTATAATAAAATAATAGAATAACATGTGGTCGTAATTTAGTAGAATAAATAGACTATTTCTAGCAGTTTAGCAGATATGTAACACTATTATTTATATCTTTTAATAATAGGAAAAATTGTATTCGTAGTTTAGTAGGATAAGTATACTATATTTAATAGTAGTTTAATAATTTAGTAGTTTATTAGATATATAACACTATTTATCTATTTTTGTAATAATCAAAATTAGGGAATTATGGTTGAATCAAATTATTGAACCAAATTATCTCTATTCCGGCTATTATAATATACTAGCCTATAACCCGTGCGATGCACGAATTACTTTTAACATTCGATAGTTTTAATAATATATTTTATAATATAATTTTTAATAGTTGAAAAATAAATTGAAGAATATAATAAGTTATAACTGTTTTATAATAATTTGAGACTTGACTGAAAATAAATAATATAATATAATATGTTGTTCACACGACCCAAGCCCTAAACCTGTAGAAATTGTTAAAATAAAAAATATAAAAATTTAAATATAATAAGCTGTTGACGGGGTTCGAACCCTGAATCCATGAGAGCAGTTTAAATATTAATATAATAATATTTTATTATTGCATCAAACGGTTCTCATTTTTCCGACTTTAGATCTGACGGTTGTTATTTGTCGTACAAAACAACTGTACCGAGCAACCGACGAGCAACCGACTACCAATAGAGCAACCGACGAGCAACCGACTACCAAATACCAAATAGAGGGTATTCTGCTCTTAATAGTATAGTATATATATAGTATATATAGATTCAACCGTCCTTCGACCTTATCAAACGTAACATAATATTTCATTAATATTTTTAAAAATTATCCAATCTCGAGCACGGTTGGATAGCTCAGGTGGTTAAGAGTTCATTTTTTATCGTCCCACGTATTGGGTTCGACCTGAGAACAAATACTTATTTGTAAGGTTATAAGCCATATTTGTCAAAATTTTTTTATCAAAATTATCGTGCCAATCTAGTAAATTAATTACATTAAATATATAGGGTTAAGTTCTATGAAGACCACTTTTTTTGGAGACCTTGGAGACCACTTATATTCTGCAAGTTAAATATTGCATAAAAATATTACAAAATATATTATTTTGTGAATCATACTCTACAAAAATCCTTATTTTATTCAAAATCTTGAAAATCATATATATACTGCATGTAAAATATTACAAAAATATTTTATTCTGCAAAACATGTTAAGTTTGCAAAATATTTGTTCACCTTGCAGAACATACACATTCTACTTATTAAACTTAAATGATCTTCAATAATTTTAATGAAATAGTGATACTCGTAAAACATACTTCACAAAATAATATATTTTATAGTGTTTTGATTGCATAACATATGGTCTCCAAGATATTTTATAGTTACGTTGCCTTGTTGGATTAACCGCAAGTGCCACACAAACTCCTTAATCCCCTCACTTTCAAACCCTAAACCCCCTAATACCTCCAATGAACGGCCACGATTCCATCTCCGACCACCCCCTCATCTCTCCCCTTTCACCACCGCCAGAACCCCGACCCGAAACTTTACCTGAACCCCAACCCGAAACTGTACCCGAACTCGAGTCCATCCAACCACTCGCCACCACCGCCGACCCTGTACCCGAACCCGGCGAGAAGCGCAAACAACCCGAACCCGACTCCGAACCAATTGCACCACCGCCGGAGAAATCAAAACACCCGCTATGGAAAACGAGCTTGTGCTCGTACTATCGTCGAACAGGTGGTGAGTGTAGCCACGGCGAGACGTGTCGATACGCGCATAGCGAAGAGGAGCTGAGACAACGGCCGGATAATACTTGGGACCCGACATCGGAGAGGGGGAAGAAGATGAAGAATGAGAATGGAGAGAGTGTGGAAGTTAAGAGAGGAGGTGATGAGGTTTTGAATACGGAGACAATTGGGGAATGTTGTTCGGATGATGTGTTGCAGAAGTGTTTTGTTAATTTGCCAATGAGGTGGAGTTCGGATAATTTACGCTCCTTTCTTACTGATAATGTGAGTACCAGATTTTTTCTTATTTCTTACAGGAAGTCCAATGCTAGATGCAAGATGACTATAGCCATTGCTATAATTTGGCATCAAAAAGTATTTTTTAGTGTCAACCCCAATGCTACTTGCATTTTGAAACCAAATAATTTCAAATTTAACTCATCTTTGTCTTTTCATCCTATATCTTATTCAAAGTTTACGGATATGCATGATGTGGCATGGATGCATAAATGTATCGTTGGTTTCAAATTTTGAACCAATGACGCATATTTGCATCGAAGGATAGAACTCCTTTGGAGTTGAAATTTTTAGCATTTGGTTTCAAATTATGGAAATGACACCACTTGTAGCATTGCATTCATAGCATTGCATTGGACTTGCTCTTATGAATTCATGTATGTATACATAAATTAATATATGCAATCAAGGAAGTAGAGGTGATTGTCCGAGGCATGAAATCGTATATATTACTGCATTTAAGAATCGTTTAGAAGTAGTATTATGAGAAATGTGTAATATGCATGATGTAAGTTGTTTAAGGATGTGTGATAATGCAGTTGAAATTTTGATATAAGAAAGAGATTGAGCAGAATAACAAATACGGGTAGGTGGGAGTGTTACGATTAAATTTCAAAGAAAGAGATTGAGCAGAATAACAAATACGGGTAGGTGGGAGTGTTACGATTAAATTATTGCTAAGATATAGGTCTTGTTTACATAGATAATTTATCATTTGACCAGATAATGGTGCAGAACGAATAATACTCGATTTAAAAATGCGGATACGGGGAGTATGTATATTGTCCTTGCTCCACACTCGGCGTGCAAGTTATCTATATTTAAGTAATATACATATTTAAACTTAATTATGTAGTTATCAGCTTGTAATCTATACTATTTTTTCATGTATTAAATTAGTTTGATACGTTTTGATTATACAAATTTATTTAGATTTGTTAAGGAGTAAGGACTAATTGGAAACCTATATCTATTATACTAATAAAAATATTTTTTTTGATATAGATAAAATACAAAAGGAGTTAAAAATTAATGGTAAGTGGATAATAACTGCTCCCCTGATCCACATGGGGTGGATATGAGTATATACCCGCTAATATAAGGGATGCAGAATTGAAATTTATTTTAGGTGCCAAAAGAATAGTGGATACTATAAAACCCGCCCCGAACGCTACCCATTGCCATCCCATCTCTGCTTTACTGACGCCTTACTTGCTGCAAATTCCAACTATTACTGATTTCACTGATTTTTTTGAAGACATGAAGGTTATAAGGTAACAATGGTGGTAACTTGCGGTGTGGAAGACGATCAAATGATATGCATATTATCACCGGAAGAGTTGGTAAATGAAGGAGCATGACAGATAGACTTGGGCTATCAGTACCTATGTAGGACACATTGTTTAACCTTACCCGCAATAAAAAAGATATACACCATAGATCAGTTCAGTGTATCATATACAATCTAATTACCTAAGTCTCTCTCTCAAGATTCCATACCAACATCACTATGTTTTTTTCACCCACACTACCTACTTCTCTCCAATAATATATTTATCATGTTGTCTTCCTCAAAAAATAGCCTGCTATCACTATCGTGCACACTTACTCAACTTCGTTTTTAATGAAATTGGCGCGGATATATCGGGAAAATAGGAAAATAGTGCATTCAGCGCCACAATCACGAGGGCCATGAGATACCTTTGCTAATATGTAGTGCGGAAGGGAGGAGTATATAGAGATGGAAAAAGGTTCATGTAATATCTCCCCTTTGTGGCATGGGAAACATACTTTCCATTTTAACTATCCTTTTCCTTTGACTTAATTTTCTTAGCCCAAGCAAACATGGGAAAATGGGATAATATTTAAGCAAAAAAAACGGGCCTTAATGTAAGTCCACTTAATGAGTTATTTCATACTAGTTTTCATATTTGACTTTAATTTAGTTACAAGTGCCTTTTCTCTAGTGTTTTTAAAGTTAAATATGTTGTGGTTTATAATGATCCATTTATGTTTGTTTCAATCTTATAAGTGTTTTTATGATATTCAGCGAGGGGTATCCATGTGAAGATAGATTCCAAAGGTCACGAAGGGAAGAATCATTTAATAGTTGCCCTAACCTTTAAAGTTGTATGTCATGGTCAGCATTAGACCCGTGTTATTAGTATAATAATAAAATACTAAGAAGTGCTCGTTTACATGTATTGGACCCTAAATGAACTATTTTTTTTCTTTGAATATATGGATCAACGTGTGAGTGGGGGAGACATATGGCCATTCACCATTGTAATGTTATTAGTGAAAGTAAAAAACAGAATCGTGTCAGGGAGCCTAGCATTAGTATTATTAGTAGTTATAGTAGTATGTAAAGGTACTATAGTCTTTTACCAAGGGTTTGTTTGGAATTACTGTTAAAAGTGGACGGGCGGTTACAAAGAAAAATGTTATAAAATTCAGATGACTGTTTGGTAATATATTTGATATGTATATGTTTTCATATAAAAAATTAAAAAAATAATGCTTTGGTGAGGAATGATGGTGAAATCAGCAACTGCTTCCCGCATAGGCTGAAAAAGGGCAGTTTTTTTACAGACCCGGTTGACAATGCTTTTTTCTAACCGCAAAGCTTTTTTACGTAAAAGCACTTTCCGGGGAGAAACAACTTTGAATTTAAACAGTTTTTAGCTGGCTTTTTCAACAAAAAGGCTAATGTTTTTATATCTACAACAATAATGCCAAACATACTGTAATGAGTATAAATGATACACGAAAACGGTCAAAAAGCCCAAAGAAAGTAATTGGGAGCATATAATAGACTTTGGAAGCCCGTTTATGTGATTATTCAATAATAAGTTCAGTTATTTTATAGTTTTTATTTTAATTAGGAAAATAGATTATTATACATTAGTTTTAATTTTTGTAATCAGCAGAGAATATATTATTGAAATTGATCAGTGTGTTTTCCTGAAATTTCTTGAGGAGTTGTCTACTACCCTAAACCTAATCTCCCATCCCCTATCAAAGTGTTATCACAACCACCAATTCTTACAACCACATCAGCCACCGACACCTACCGAGACAGCTATTATAGGTCAGCCGACAACTACCACCAGCCATCGGGCAACAATCCAGCAGCCTCCGACAACACCAAGCAGCCTCCGACAGCCACAAGACAGCCGCCATTAGCCACCAACAGCTACCAAACGCCATCATCACCCGCCTGCCCAGTTACATAATTTAACTTCTTTGGAACTTTTTGTCAAACTCCTCCTCGCAATCCCAAAAATCAGGCACCACTTGTCGACTGCTATTGAATTTCAGTCGATTCTTCCACTAAACCAATTGTAGAACAATCCCCTTAATTCGACACAAATGGTCAATGCAAAGAAGTAAACAGTTGACGTGATAAAATATTGAAGAAAATAATGAGAGGTTACAAATTATTGATGGCAAAATTGTAAGGTTTGACATAGAGATGCGAGAGGTGAAGGCATCACTTAAATTCATTGCTGATAGCCTGTATTCAACCACCAACCGCTGCTTCAGCTCAAGTGCAGCCTCAGCTAATGTTCATGTCCCCGAACAGAGAACACAATATAGTGAAACCTGAAGTTGTTTGAGTTTCATGGAGATCAGAACCGAATATATTCATAGATTGGCTACATAGTGTTGACAACTTCTTTCGATAGTATAAATCTGTCCGAGGATAAAAAAGTAGTTTTTTATTGCTACAAAATTTTAGAGGAATTACTCGTATTTGGTGGGAGCAATACCAGAGATCCGGGTATTTTCATGTGGCAAGGCGGGAAGACATGAGAGCTGCTTTGGTTCGTCAATTTAAGCCTGCGGACTATAAACAACGCGTGTCACTTCATTTTACTGAGCTTGTGCAGGAAGCAAATCCGTTGTAGATTACACTCGACAATTTTATAATTTGGCAGCACAATCTGAGTTTCCTTGGGATGAAGACGTCCTTATTTCTATGTATTGTCAAGGCTTGCATTATGAAATTTCAGGTAAAGTAGCCGGTAGTAGATGTTTGTTTTTAAAGGATGCTATATAGGTTGCACATTCAGTTGAGGATGGTCTGAAGAGGAGCGTTGGGATGAGTTTATTCTCTAACAAGTCGAGGAATGCTTTTGTTCTTTCAGATCCTATTCAAGGCCAGCAAACGATTAACAAGTATAATCGTGTTCCATTCTCATCACAAGCTAGAAACACTAGCCGATGCTTTAACTGTCAAGGAATTGGGCGTAATTCTCCCAACAAAACTCACCTTTGAAAAGAGTTAATGTGGTGGAAAAAGAAAATCTTGACGTTTTATACGTCGAGATGACTAAAGAAGACCTCGAAGCGGAGGAACATTTAGAAAAGACAGCTAATCTTGGGGTTATGCAAGCAACACAAGAAGGTGCAAATGATTCACATGTACAACGACGACAAATCTTTTACACTAGAGTTACATGTGTTTGTAAAATCTGTTCTCTCATCATTGATATTGGGAGCTGCACAAATGTTATAGGCGCGTATGCTGTTAAAAGGTTGTTAAAAGGTTAGGCTTAATGGCAGAGGTTCGTCCTTATTATATATGTTGGATTAGTGATACGAAGCTTCGGTTGTAAAGGCGGTGCTTGGTTAAATTTTCAACCGAGAAGTTTAATGATGCAGTTATGTGTGATGTTCTTCCATTGAAGCTTGCGATATCATTTGGGGCGTCCATGGCTTGTTGCTCGAGATGCTCATCATGTTGCACGTGCCAACACATATACTGTTGTCAAGAATGGTCGTTGATATACTCTTGCTTGTGATCGTTCTCATGTGCCAGTTAGGCAACAGTCTTTGGTGCTTTATCAAGCTCTGTGTGATTGTATTAACTTGACGAAGTCGAGTTCTTTTCAGCGGAGGAGAATTGATGCAGGACAACGGGTCAGAAAGTCCAAAGAAAGTATTTGGAAGCAATATAATAGGCTTTGGAAGCCCATTTATTAGATTATTCTAAAATAGGTTTAGTTATTTAATTAGTTTAATTTTAATTAGGAAAGTAGATTATATTATATATAGTTTTAATCTTTGTAAATCAGCAGAGTATATTATTACTGAAATTGATCAGTGTTGTTTTCTGAAATCTCTCGAGAGAGTTTTCTACCCTAATCCTTAATCAGCCACCATCCCCTATCAAAAATAGGCCAACAGTTTGTATTTTCCATTATGTTGAAACTGTTATTCAGAAAATGGAAATCAGTTGTCCACCATATCTTTCTCTCTCAAGATTCTGTTTACTCTCTCTCTATAACTGAACTCTCTCTGGTTTATATCCCTCTAAAACTATCAATATTTCTTTTATTCTTCTACATTTCTAGCTTAAATTCTCAGTTTCTAGTTTTACTGTTCTAAGCATTCAAACATATACAAAAATACAAAACATCATAAAAACTCAAAATCATCATGACAAGGCATGACAGCTGGAAGTCTGGAATCAAGTACAGTTGAACTTTCATTTCCTGGAAGTTGGCAACAAGCTTAGTAATTCAGAAGATTGTGTAAAAAGATGGATTTTTTTATATATAGTTACGGTCCCTTACGTAGGAGATATTGCTAATCCTACTGGCCCTGTCTTATATAATATGGTAATTAGGTTTTCACTATTGTAGACTGTACCAAATATACGACCTTACTTCAGCACAGATTTGAGGTGATGCATTTGACACAATACAGTAATGCAATAGCATTTGTCCCAGTGCGTTGTAGAATTTTCTGCTCTAAAAACTTTAAATTTGTTCTGCAATTATTAAGGTTGTTGCTTTAATCCGAAAAATAACTACTTTTTCAGATTGATGCCAGCTCATTTGTCTAAATTATGGATTAATTTTCTGGACTTGCTAGATAGAGGCAGTAATTTGTTTTGCTATTTGCTCTATGTTGTTTGAAAATCCTATATTAAGACATTTCGTAGCTGTAAAATATTACAGCATAGAGACTTAGGTTTGTGTTTTATACTTCCATTTGACAAATAATTTTTATTATTACTAGGGAATTAACTTTAAATCAGCCAAGAAGAGGAAGGGCATGCTAACAGGATTTGTGAGTTTTGAGACCGCCGAACAAGTTAAAAGTGCAGTTCAGGTATTATTTTTGGCTTGTTAATAAGATTTCAGTGTACTTTTAGTAGCTTGTCTTCTCATGAGTATATGTTCCAGGAGTTGAATGGAAAATCTTTTGGGAACAAGAATTTGAAGATTGCAGATGCCATCCCGAGGACCCCTCTTCCATCAAGTACACAGCATACAACTTCTGAAAACTCTGATGTCCCCAAATCTTCATTTGGTGTTGATGATGCTGACTGTGTTGATGACAATATAACTCCGGAGAGTACAGTCTCAAAGAGTAGAAGTGCACGTGATTCCGTGACACCACTTGCTCATATGTCCTATGTTGATCAACTGGAGCACAAGAAGAGTTCTCTAGCTCAAATGCTCAAAAAACTGGTGATTATATTTATTTTATATTTTTCGATTCCTTGAAGCACTTGGATATCCTTGTACTTAGTATGCCGTTTATCGAGTTCTAAGGTTATTTGCCACTTGTTCACCATAAGCTGACATAAACCTCCTACTTATTTATTGTCCATGTGCAGACTCGAAATGCACGTAAAGCATGTCCAAATGGCATCTCGCTTCCAGAATGGATTCTTAGTTCTAGAGAAATAGGTCAGCTCTTACTTATCTGAGTAACTGAGACGTTAATCTGTTATATGTGTTCTGAGTTTGTTGGGAGGCAAAGCATGTTGGGATGCAATTAGGGCTATAATGTAAATCAAAATCAAGCAGAATCGAACTCGATTCAAACTCGAGTCGGTCCAAGTTTTCGACAAGTTCTACTCGAATGCGACTCGTTTGTTCGAACTCTACTTGAATTGGTTCGAACTTGACTCCACTCAAACTTGATACTACACATGTATGTAATATATTGGGTTGGACTTGGTAATGTCGGGATGGGCTATCTATTTGGTTCATAAAATACTTTGAAATTCAAGTAGTTCAAACTCGACTAGAGCTTGATAACTCGTTAACCGGCTTGAACTCGACTCTGTGTATACTCGAGTCGAGTTCAATTACAATTTCTAGAATCGATTAATTTTTACTCACTCGATTTAAATTACTGCCCTAGAGGCAATGATGTTTTTGAACAATTGATGTCGAGACTGTAGTTTAGAATACACATTACCGAAAGACATGTTATCTAAAATTGAATACTACCTTAAACAAACTTACTATTATCTTTTGTTTAATTATGATAACTAACTTGGTAACTAATAATGTTATTGGTCTTCTATCAATTTGCAGGTGGTCTTCCATGCAAGTTTGAAGGTATAGTTGAATCACCGCTTGTTAATGGTTACCGTAACAAGTGTGAATTCTCTGTTGGATATTCTGTACAGGGAAAAGTTACTGTTGGATTTTCACTTGGAAATTTCAGGTATTCTAGGGAAGTTCAACTGTTCAAGGTTTATAGATTTCCTTTTTGTTTTGTTGGTATAAGAATTATCGTAAAATTATTCTAGGGAGGGTGTGATAGCAGTTGATGAGCCTCTGAACTGTCCAAATGTTTCTGGAGTTGCTTGTAAATATGCTGGATTTCAAGAATTTTTAAAGCATTCAGAGTTGCCAATCTGGAACAGATTAAATAACACTGGATTTTGGCGTCAACTCACTGTAAGTTTTCCAAACTACCGGTGTGAGTAATCAAATTGCTTTTGGCCCTTGATTATAGTTATCATTCTTTACAGAATCAATTAATTCAAAGTCTAGGCAGAAATACGATCTGTTATGGATAGTAGTCCAACTTGCGTAGATCTTGATGGGGTAGGCAACTCCTATTGGATCATGGGTATCCAATAGCATTGCTTAGGTGTTCTATATTGTCATTATTTTCTTAATAAATAATTTGATTGGCTTAATTTTCATTTAATTTAATAGAATAGTCTTAGATTAACATAATTTTCACTAAAAACAGTTAAAGTGACCTGCAAGAATATTGAATTATTTCTACATGTGTAAATACTAGCTTAAATTTGAGAATTTGAATGACAACTCAATTCATGTCATTTGAAAGATGAATTTCGTTTCCTAAAAACAATCTTGTGTCAGTCATAGTCAGTGCCAAATGTTTTACTGAAATTTTCTGTCTGTTCTTTTACATTACTGATCAGTTCGAGAAGGCAGGAAGCCTGGGAAGAGTACCGAAGTTGAAGATCTTGAAGCCCATATTGCGGAAGTCTTGCTCATGGTTCAGGTTTTTTTATCAAGTCTTTTTAGAAGATGTTTCTCCTCCATCTTAATTCAAGTTTACTGGCATTTTATTTCGTGCTTTAGAAGAAAAAATCATAGCTAGTATCAAGTATTCTTAGGGATGTTCAGACCTTGTGGAGTTGTTTTCATATCTGTTTTTCTATTCCTGTGCTTGGTTATTCAGGTCTCCACAGCAGGATTTGATGATGGAGTTGTAAATGGTGAATTTGAGAAGATGACTAAAGCGTTTGTTATAGGAGCTTCTGTTAATACTCCTCCATTGCCTCTAACTGCACTGTTGATTCAGGTACTCACTAACTATTATTTCTATAGTAATATACACCTAAGTACAAGAATTTTGGGGTGCCTGGCTTTATTCCTTGTCTTAGTGGGGTTGCCTAATAAATGAAAATAAATATAGATAAATCATAAATGTGTACCATCCAGTTACCATTACATACTCCTATAAATTTTCATCGACTACTGTTTAATTTGCTATGTTCTTGCTTGACTATATATTTATCGAGTTATTGAGTCTGAAATTCTCCAGTCTTGTACATGTAGAAAGATGCCTTACATGTTGCGAATTGTTTTGCAGTAATGTGCTTATCAAGATTAGTGGCGCACAGCATATATATGTATATATATTTGTGACTGACAGTTGTGATGATTCAATTTTATGTCTAGTTTGTTTTTTGTTTTTTCTTTGATATCTTGTTGCTTGTGAGTTGTGACCCTTTTTTTAGTTCAACATGTCTCATTCCCGATGCCGAGTTCTTGTAAGCGTTAGTTGGGCTAAGTTTCCATTTGCCTAAATAGGCCGGTTTCATTTTTTATATATATATATAGAGAGAGAGAGAGAGAGTGTGTGAGGTTCAGTGAGTAACTTCTTATATGAGTAACTAGTAACTCCTATTATGTCTTATGTCTTAAGTTAATTTTCAAAATGATAAATTGACACATATAAATGTAAGTAAAGTATGTGTCTTGTTGTTCACATGGACCAGTTTTTTTTACGTAAATAATCATAATTTTTTATTCGGTATTTTTTTGTATTTTGTACTTTAGTTTTCATGTTTTATAACATGAATTTTTTATTATGTATATTTTTTTTATTGTGTTCAATATTTTGTATTTTAAAATTTATTTTTATCTTCCTTTTTATACTATAGTTTCTATGTTCTTCACTTTTATTTTATAGTTTTTTGTGTCCTGTATATAACTTTTTGTTGTCTAATTGTTTTTGTTATCATTATCACATATTTGTATTCATATTATGCAACATTGTTATGTGATAAAATTTATATTACATTATAACACAAATCTTTAATTAATTTAAAATTACACAGCACTAAAAAAGAACAAAACTTTAAACTAAATACAGAACACAGTGTACATAGAAAGGGGTACCTAACGTAAAAACGATACACAACTACCATATAGAACATATACAAATAATTATAAAAAAACTACAGGGACACACAAATTTACCAAACACGGCAATTAGTTTTTCAATTAAATACAGAACACTCAATATTCCCATCATTTTCAAAAAAAAAATGTGCTTTAATATTTTAGTATACAATGACTTTTATTGTGTTATATGTGTTGACTTGACGAAAACAAAATGAAAAACAGTTGACTGATATAACTGACGACGTCACAAATAGAGAAAAACAACTACTTTGCTTTGCTTGCGTTTGGTTAACCTGAGTCGTTTTATTTCATCTAAAGGTCTATATTGGTTACTATGTTACTGAAATAAAAAGGTTCCTTCCTATATATATATATAGAAGACCACTATTTTATCGGAGACCACCTATATTCTGCGATTAAAACACTTTAAAATATATTTTGTGAAATGTGTTATACAAATATCACTAATTCATTAAAATTGTTAAAGATCCTTTAAGCTTAATAAGTAAATGTGTATGTTCTGTAAACTGAACAAATGTTTTGCAAATTGAACAAATGTTTCTTAAAATAAAGCTTAATAAGTAAAATGTGTATGTTTTGCAAACTGAACAAATGTTCTGCAAACTAAACATGTTTTGTAAAATAAAACATTTTGTAATGTTCTACATGCCGTACATATATGATATTCAAGACTTTGAATAGAATAATGATGTTTGTAGAGCATGATTCGCAAAAAATACGTTTTACGATATTTCTATGCAAGATTTTATTTGCAGAACATAAGTGGTCTCCAAGGTCTCCAAAAAAAGGTGGTCTCCAATAACTTTACTTTATATATATTGTGCATTAAAATTCATTTGAATGTTAGCTGTACACATCTATTTTAGGATTATAAATTCTATTTACCATAGAAGTACCAACACGTATCTGTGAATAATTGTGATATATATACAACCGGTTTATATAAAAGAAAAATCTGAATATGACTTGAATAGCATAGTATAGATTTTAAGTGTAAGAATGTAGTAAAATGGCTAAATATTAAGCCAAAAATAAAATTTGTTCGACGTTCCAAACTATGAATATTGGTCGACCACAAATTATCTTTGGTTCAGCTTTAATATTATAGATGATGCGGAACGAAAATGAAGAGGTTATATATATGTGCTATTTATTAGTGTATATATTTAGTGTATAGATAAATAGTATTTAATGCTATATTCTACTCCCCAGTCCCACTGGGTTGTTTACATTGGGGGACGGGAAATCAACACGCATTTTAAGGCTCCCGTAAAACATGGTTCCCTAAATATTTTAAATATTTTTTTCTTTTAAATAAAAATATAATGTTTAAACTTTTATACATAAAAAAATTCTAAAAACAAATTATAGAACTATATTCTCTAGCGGTCTTAAAATGCCAAGCATGAGGAAAA
>NW_027418134.1:0-45227 GCF_009905375.1 Apium graveolens
CTTTCATACAAGTTTATTTTACCATATTTTGGCTTTAATCAACCATGTAAGTAACTTTTCACCATATTAGAGTCACTTTCCACCCTATAAGAGTCATTTGTCACCATATATTGATACAATTAACATGTTAACATCATGTACATGCAATTAGACATTCTTTAACCACCTCTTGGTACCCTATTTCCTACAAGTCAATTTTGGGCCACATTTTGGCACATGTCAATCATGTAAGTGACTTCTCACCATATTATAGTCAATTTGCACCTTATAGAGTCACTTGCCATCATATATCGGTACAAATAACATGATAACATCATGTACATGCAATAGATATCCTTTTACAACCTCTTAGTGCAACATTCATTCAAGTCAATTTTGATCCACATTTGGTTCTAATTAACCATGTAAGTCACTTTTCACCATGTTAGAGACATTGTGCCAACCTAAATGAGTCACTTTCCCCATATATTGATACAATTAACATGTTAACATCATGTACATGCAATTAAACATCCTTTAACCACATTTTGGTACCCTTTCCTAAAAGTCAATTTTGGACCACATTTTGGCTCTAATCAATCATGTAAGTGACTTATCACCATATTAGAGTCACTTTGCACCTTATAGAGTCACTTGCCATCATATATTGGTACAATTAACATGTTAACATCATGTACATGTAATTAGAAATCCTTTTACCACCTCTTAGTGCCACATTCATACATGTCAATTTTGGTCCACATTTTCGTTCTAATTAACCATGTAAGTCACTTTTCACCATATTAGATTCATTTTGCATCCTATATGAGTCACTTTCCACCATATATTTACAATTAACATGTTAACATCATATACATCTAAATTGACATCCTTTTACCACCTCTTAATTCCACTTTCATACATGTCAATTTTGGACCACATTTTGGTTCTAATCAACCATGTAAGTCACTTTTCACCATATTAGAGTCACTTTGCACCTTATAAGAGTCACTTTCCACCATATATACAACAATTTATATGTTAACATCATATACATCCAATTTCACATCCTTTTACCGCCTATTAATGCCACTTTCATACAAGTTAATATTTTACCACATTTTGGCTTTAATCAACCATGTAAGTCACTTTTCACCATATTAGAGTCACTTTCCACCCTATAAGAGTCATTTGCCACCATATATTGATACAATTAACATGTTAACATCATGTACATGCAATTAGACATTCTTTAACCACCTCTTGGTACCCTCTTTCCAACAAGTCAATTTTGGGCCACATTTTGGCACATATCAATCATGTAAGTGACTTCTCACCATATTATAGTCAATTTGCACCTTATAAGAGTCACTTGCCATCATATATCGGTACATTAACATTATAACATCATGTACATGCAATTAGATATCCTTTACAATACTTACTGCAACATTCATTCAAGTCAATTTTGATCCACATTTTGGTTCTAATTAACCATGTAAGTCACTTTTCACCATGTTAGAGACATTTTGCACCCTAAATGAGTCACTTTCCACAATCTATATGTATAATTAACATGTTAACATCATATAATTCAATTTGACATCCTTTTACCACCTAATAGTTCCACTTTCATACAGGTCAATTTTGTTCCACATTTTGGTTCTAATCAACCATGTAAGTCACTTTTCACCATATTAGAGTCACTTTACACCCTATAAGAGTCACTTTCCACAATATAACAATTAACATGTTAACATCATATACATCCAATTTGACATCCTTTTACCACCTACTAATGCCACTTTCATACAAGTTAATTTTATTCCACATTTTGGCTCTAATCAACCATGTAAGTCACTTTTCACCATATTAGAGTCACTTTGCACCCTATAAAAGTCACTTTCCCCATATATTGATACAATTAACATGTTAACATCATGTACATGCAATTAAACATCCTTTAACCACCTTTTGGTACCCTTTCCTACAAGTCAATTTTGGACCACATTTTGGCTCTAATCAATCATGTAAGTGACTTATCACCATATTAGAGTTACTTTGCACCTTATAAGGGTCACTTGCCATCATATATTGGTACAATTAACATGTTAACATCATTATATCCGATTAATAATCCTTTTACCACCTCTCAGTGCCACATTCATAAAAGTCAATTTTGGTCCACATTTTGGTTCTAATTAACCATGTAAGTCACTTTTCACCATATTAGATTCATTTTGCAGCCTATATGAGTCACTTTCCACCATATATTTATACAATTAACATTTTAACATCATATACATCTGAATTGACATCGTTTTACCACCTCTTAATTCCACTTTCATACAGGTCAATTTTGTTCCATATTTTCATTCTAATCAACCATGTAAGTCACTTTTCACCATATTAGAGTCACTTTGCACCCTATATGAGTCACTTTCCACCATATATACAACAATTAATATGTTAGCATCATATACATCCAATTTCAGATCCTTTTACCGCCTATTAATGCCACTTTCATACAAGTTAATTTTGTACCACATTTTGGCTCTAATCAACCATGTAAGTCACTTTCTCCATATTAGAGTCACTTTGCACCCTATAAGAGTCACTTTCCCCATATATTGATACAATTAACATGTTAACATCATGCACATGCAATTAAACATCCTTTAACCACATTTTGGTACCCTTTCCTAAAAGTCAATTTTGGACCACATTTTGACTCTAATCAATCATGTAAGTGACTTATCACCATATTAGAGTCACTTTGCACCTTATAAGAGTCACTTGCCATCATATATTGGTACATTAACATGTTAACATCATGTACATGTAATTAGAAATCCCTTTACCACCTCTTAGTGCCACATTCATACATTGTCAATTTTGGTCCACATTTGGTTCTAATTAACCATGCAAAGTCCACTTTTCACCATATTATATTCATTTTTGCCTCCTATATGAGTCACTTTCCACCATATATTTATGCAATTAAATGTTAACATCATATACATCTAAATTGACAATCCTTTTACCACCTCTTAATTCCACTTTCATACATGTCAATTTTTGTTCCACATTTTGGTTCTAATCAACCATGTAAGTCACTTTTCACCATATTAGAGCCACTTGCACCTTATAAAAGTCACTTTCCACCATATATACAACAATTTATATGTTACACATCATATACATCCAATTTCACATCCTTTTACCGCCCTATTAATGCCACTTTTCATACAAGTTAATACTTTTACCATATTTTGGCTTTAATCAACCATGTAAGTAACTTTTCACCATATTAGAGTCACTTTCCACCCTATAAGAGTCATTTGTCACCATATATTGATACAATTAACATGTTAACATCATGTACATGCAATTAGACATTCTTTAACCACCTCTTGGTAACCCTATTTCCTACAAGTCAATTTTGGGCCACATTTTGGCACATGTCAATCATGTAAGTGACTTCTCACCATATTATAGTCAATTGCACCTTATAAGAGTCACTTGCCATCATATATCGGTACAAATAACATGATAACATCATGTACATGCAATAGATATCCTTTACAACCTCTTAGTGCAACATTCATTCAAGTCAATTTTGATCCACATTTTGGTTCTAATTAACCATGTAAGTCACTTTTCACCATGTTAGAGACATTGTGCAACCTAAATGAGTCACTTTCCCCATATATTGATACAATTAACATGTTAACATCATGTACATGCAATTAAACATCCTTTAACCACATTTTGGTACCCTTTCCTAAAAGTCAATGTTGGACCACATTTTGGCTCTAATCAATTCATGTAAGTGACTTATCACCATATTAGAGTCACTTTGCACCTTATAAGAGTCACTTGCCATCATATATTGGTACAATTAACATGTTACATCATGTACATGTAATTAGAAATCCTTTTACCACCTCTTAGTGCCACATTCATACATGTCAATTTTGGTCCACATTTTCGTTCTAATTAACCATGTAAGTCACTTTTCACCATATTAGATTCATTTTGCATCCTATATGAGTCACTTTCCACCATATATTTATACAATTAACATGTTAACATCATATACATCTAAATTGACATCCTTTTACCACCTCTTAATTCCACTTTCATACATGTCAATTTTGTTCCACATTTTGGTTCTAATCAACCATGTAAGTCACTTTTCACCATATTAGAGTCACTTTGCACCTTATAAGAGTCACTTTCCACCATATATACAACAATTTATATGTTTAACATCATATACATCCAATTTCACATCCTTTTACCGCCTATTAATGCCACTTTCATACAAGTTAATATTTTACCACATTTTGGCTTTAATCAACCATGTAAGTCACTTTTCACCATATTAGAGTCACTTTCCACCCTATAAGAGTCATTTGCCACCATATATTGATACAATTAACATGTTAACATCATGTACATGCAATTAGACATTCTTTAACCACCTCTTGGTACCCATCTTTCCAACAAGTCAATTTTGGGCCACATTTTGGCACATATCAATCATGTAAGTGACTTTCTCACCATATTATAGTCAATTTGCACCTTATAAGAGTCACTTGCCATCATATATCGGTACAATTAACATTATAACATCATGTACATGCAATTAGATATCCTTTTACAATATCTTACTGCAACATTCATTCAAGTCAATTTTGATCCACATTTTGGTTCTAATTAACCATGTAAGTCACTTTTCACCATGTTAGAGACATTTTGCACCCTAAATGAGTCACTTTCCACAATCTATATGTATAATTAACATGTTAACATCATATAAATTCAATTTGACATCCTTTTACCACCTAATTAGTTCCACTTTCATACAGGTCAATTTTGTTCCACATTTTGGTTCTAATCAACCATGTAAGTCACTTTTCACCATATTAGAGTCACTTTACACCCTATAAGAGTCACTTTCCACAATATATACAACAATTAACATGTTAACATCATATACATCCAATTTGACATCCTTTTACCACCTACTAATGCCACTTTCATACAAGTTAATTTTATTCCACATTTTGGCTCTAATCAACCATGTAAGTCACTTTTCACCATATTAGAGTCACTTTGCACCCTATAAAAGTCACTTTCCCCATATATTGATACAATTAACATGTTAACATCATGTACATGCAATTAAACATCCTTTAACCACCTTTTGGTACCCTTTCCTACAAGTCAATTTTGGACCACATTTTGGCTCTAATCAATCATGTAAGTGACTTATCACCATATTAGAGTTACTTTGCACCTTATAAGGGTCACTTGCCATCATATATTGGTACAATTAACATGTTAACATCATTTATATCCGATTAATAATCCTTTTACCACCTCTCAGTGCCACATTCATAAAGTCAATTTTGGTCCACATTTTGGTTCTAATTAACCATGTAAGTCACTTTTCACCATATTAGATTCATTTTGCAGCCTATATGAGTCACTTTCCACCATATATTTATACAATTAACATTTTAACATCATATACATTTGAATTGACATCGTTTTACCACCTCTTAATTCCACTTTCATACAGGTCAATTTTGTTCCATATTTTCATTCTAATCAACCATGTAAGTCACTTTTCACCATATTAGAGTCACTTTGCACCCTATATGAGTCACTTTCCACCATATATACAACAATTAATATGTTAGCATCATATACATCCAATTTCACATCCTTTTACCGCCTATTAATGCCACTTTCATACAAGTTAATTTTGTACCACATTTTGGCTCTAATCAACCATGTAAGTCACTTTTCTCCATATTAGAGTCACTTTGCACCCTATAAGAGTCACTTTCCCCATATATTGATACAATTAACATGTTAACATCATGCACATGCAATTAAACATCCTTTAACCACATTTTGGTACCCTTTCCTAAAAGTCAATTTTGGACCACATTTTGACTCTAATCAATCATGTAAGTGACTTATCACCATATTAGAGTCACTTTGCACCTTATAAGAGTCACTTGCCATCATATATTGGTACAATTAACATGTTAACATCATGTACATGTAATTAGAAATCCCTTTACCACCTCTTAGTGCCACATTCATACATGTCAATTTTGGTCCACATTTTGGTTCTAATTAACCATGCAAGTCACTTTTCACCATATTATATTCATTTTGCCTCCTATATGAGTCACTTTCCACCATATATTTATGCAATTAACATGTTAACATCATATACATCTAAATTGACATCCTTTTACCACCTCTTAATTCCACTTTCATACATGTCAATTTTGTTCCACATTTTGGTTCTAATCAACCATGTAAGTCACTTTTCACCATATTAGAGCCACTTTGCACCTTATAAAAGTCACTTTCCACCATATATACAACAATTATATGTTAACATCATATACATCCAATTTCACATCCTTTTACCGCCTATTAATGCCACTTTCATACAAGTTAATATTTTACCATATTTTGGCTTTAATCAACCATGTAAGTAACTTTTCACCATATTAGAGTCACTTTCCACCCTATAAGAGTCATTTGTCACCATATATTGATACAATTAACATGTTAACATCATGTACATGCAATTAGACATTCTTTAACCACCTCTTGGTACCCTATTTCCTACAAGTCAATTTTGGGCCACATTTTGGCACATGTCAATCATGTAAGTGACTTCTCACCATATTATAGTCAATTTGCACCTTATAAGAGTCACTTGCCATCATATATCGGTACAAATAACATGATAACATCATGTACATGCAATAGATATCCTTTTACAACCTCTTAGTGCAACATTCATTCAAGTCAATTTTGATCCACATTTTGGTTCTAATTAACCATGTAAGTCACTTTTCACCATGTTAGAGACATTGTGCAACCTAAATGAGTCACTTTCCCCATATATTGATACAATTAACATGTTAACATCATGTACATGCAATTAAACATCCTTTAACCACATTTTGGTACCCTTTCCTAAAAGTCAATTTTGGACCACATTTTGGCTCTAATCAATCATGTAAGTGACTTATCACCATATTAGAGTCACTTTGCACCTTATAAGAGTCACTTGCCATCATATATTGGTACAATTAACATGTTAACATCATGTACATGTAATTAGAAATCCTTTTACCACCTCTTAGTGCCACATTCATACATGTCAATTTTGGTCCACATTTTGGTTCTAATCAACCATGTAAGTCACTTTTCACCATATTAGATCCACTTTGCACCTTATAAAAGTCACTTTCCACCATATATACAACAATTTATATGTTAACATCATATACATCCAATTTCACATCCTTTTACCGCCTATTAATGCCACTTTCATACAAGTTAATATTTTACCACATTTTGGCTTTAATCAACCATGTAAGTAACTTTTCACCATATTAGAGTCACTTTCCACCCTATAAGAGTCATTTGTCACCATATATTGATACAATTAACATGTTAACATCATGTACATGCAATTAGACATTCTTTAACCACCTCTTGGTACCCTATTTCCTACAAGTCAATTTTGGGCCACATTTTGGCACATGTCAATCATGTAAGTGACTTCTCACCATATTATAGTCAATTTGCACCTTATAAGAGTCACTTGCCATTATATTATCGGTACAAATAACATGATAACATCATGTACATGCAATAGATATCCTTTTACAACCTCTTAGTGCAACATTCATTCAAGTCAATTTTGATCCACATTTTGGTTCTAATTAACCATGTAAGTCACTTTTCACCATGTTAGAGACATTGTGCAACCTAAATGAGTCACTTTCCCCATATATTGATACAATTAACATGTAACATCATGTACATGCAATTAAACATCCTTTAACCACATTTTGGTACCCTTTCCTAAAAGTCAATTTTGGACCACATTTTGGCTCTAATCAATCATGTAAGTGACTTATCACCATATTAGAGTCACTTTGCACCTTATAAGAGTCACTTGCCATCATATATTGGTACAATTAACATGTTAACATCATGTACATGTAATTAGAAATTCTTTTACCACCTCTTAGTGCCACATTCATACATGTCAATTTTGGTCCACATTTTGGTTCTAATTAACCATGTAAGTCATTTTTCACCATATTAGATTCATTTTGCATCCTATATGAGTCACTTTCCACCATATATTGTACAATTAACATGTTAACATCATATACATCTAAATTGACATCCTTTTACCACCTCTTAATTCCAATTTCATACATGTCAATTTTGTTCCACATTTTGGGTTCTAATCAACCATGTAAGTCACTTTTCACCATATTAGAGTCACTTTGCACCTTATAAGAGTCACTTTCCACCATATATACAACAATTTATATGTTAACATCATATACATCCAATTTCACATCCTTTTACCGCCTATTAATGCCACTTTCATACAAGTTAATATTTTACCACATTTTGGCTTTAATCAACCATGTAAGTCACTTTTCACCATATTAGAGTCACTTTCCACCCCTATAAGAGTCATTTGTCACCATATATTGATACAATTAACATGTTAACATCATGTACATGCAATTAGACATTCTTCAACCACCTCTTGGTACCCTATTTCCTACAAGTCAATTTTTGGCCACATTTTGGCACATATCAATCATTTAAGTGACTTCTCACCATATTATAGTCAATTTGCACCTTATAAGAGTCACTTGCCATCATATATCGGTACAAATAACATGATAACATCATGTACATGCAATTAGATATCCTTTTACAACCTCTTAGTGCAACATTCATTCAAGTCAATTTTGATCCACATTTTGGTTCTAATTAACCATGTAAGTCACTTTTCACCATGTTAGAGACATTGTGCAACCTAAATGAGTCACTTTCCCATATATTGATACAATTAACATGTTAACATCATGTACATGCAATTAAACATCCTTTAACCACATTTTGGTACCCTTTCCTAAAAGTCAATTTTGGACCACATTTTGGCTCTAATCAATCATGTAAGTGACTTATCACCATATTAGAGTCACTTTGCACCTTATAAGAGTCACTTGCCATCATATATGGTACAATTAACATGTTAACATCATGTACATGTAATTAGAAATCCTTTTACCACCTCTTAGTGCCACATTCTATACATGTCAATTTTTGTCCACATTTTGGTTCTAATCAACCATGTAAGTCACTTTCACCATATTAGAGCCACTTTTGCACCTTATAAAAGTCACTTTCCACCATATATACAACAATTTATATGTTAACATCATATACATCCAATTTCACATCCTTTTATCGCCTATTAATGCCACTTTCATACAAGTTAATATTTTACCACATTTTGGCTTTAATCAACCATGTAAGTCACTTTTCACCATATTAGAGTCACTTTCCACCCTATAAGAGTCATTTGCCACCATATATTGATACAATTAACATGTTAACATCATGTACATGCAATTAGATATTCTTTAACCACCTCTTGGTACCCTCTTCCAACAAGTCAATTTTGGGCCACATTTTGGCACATATCAATCATGTAAGTGACTTCTCACCATATTATAGTCAATTTGCACCTTATAAGAGTCACTTGCCATCATATATCGGTACAATTAACATTATAACATCATGTACATGCAATTAGATATCCTTTTACAATATCTTACTGCAACATTCATTCAAGTCAATTTTGATCCACATTTTGGTTCTAATTAACCATGTAAGTCACTTTTCACCATGTTAGAGACATTTGCACCCTAAATGAGTCACTTTCCACAATCTATATGTATAATTAACATGTTAACATCATATAAATTCAATTTGACATCCTTTACCACCTAATTAGTTCCACTTTCATACAGGTCAATTTTGTTCCACATTTTGGTTCTAATCAACCATGTAAGTCACTTTTCACCATATTAGAGTCACTTTACACCCTATAAGAGTCACTTTCCACAATATATACAACAATTAACATGTTAACATCATATACATCCAATTTGACATCCTTTTACCACCTATTAATGCCACTTTCATACAAGTTAATTTTATTCCACATTTTGGCTCTAATCAACCATGTAAGTCACTTTTCACCATATTAGAGTCACTTTGCACCCTATAAAAGTCACTTTCCCCATATATTGATACAATTAACATGTTAACATCATGTACATGCAATTAAACATCCTTTAACCACCTTTTGGTACCCTTTCCTACAAGTCAATTTTGGACCACATTTTGGCTCTAATCAATCATGTAAGTGACTTATCACCATATTAGAGTTACTTTGCACCTTATAAGGGTCACTTGCCATCATATATTGGTACAATTAACATGTTAACATCATTTATATCCGATTAATAATCCTTTTACCACCTCTCAGTGCCACATTCATAAAAGTCAATTTTGGTCCACATTTTGGTTCTAATTAACCATGTAAGTCACTTTTCACCATATTAGATTCATTTTGCAGCCTATATGAGTCACTTTCCACCATATATTTATACAATTAACATTTTAACATCATATACATCTGAATTGACATCGTTTTACCACCTCTTAATTCCACTTTCATACAGGTCAATTTTGTTCCATATTTTCATTCTAATCAACCATGTAAGTCACTTTTCACCATATTAGAGTCACTTTGCACCCTATATGAGTCACTTTCCACCATATATACAACAATTAATATGTTAGCATCATATACATCCAATTTCACATCCTTTTACCGCCTATTAATGCCACTTTCATACAAGTTAATTTTGTACCACATTTTGGCTCTAATCAACCATGTAAGTCACTTTTCTCCATATTAGAGTCACTTTGCACCCTATAAGAGTCACTTTCCCCATATATTGATACAATTAACATGTTAACATCATGCACATGCAATTAAACATCCTTTAACCACATTTTGGTACCCTTTCCTAAAAGTCAATTTTGGACCACATTTTGACTCTAATCAATCATGTAAGTGACTTATCACCATATTAGAGTCACTTTGCACCTTATAAGAGTCACTTGCCATCATATATTGGTACAATTAACATGTTAACATCATGTACATGTAATTAGAAATCCCTTTACCACCTCTTAGTGCCACATTCATACATGTCAATTTTGGTCCATATTTTGGTTCTAATTAACCATGCAAGTCACTTTTCACCATATTATATTCATTTTGCCTCCTATATGAGTCACTTTCCACCATATATTTATGCAATTAACATGTTAACATCATATACATCTAAATTGACATCCTTTTACCACCTCTTAATTCCACTTTCATACATGTCAATTTTGTTCCACATTTTGGTTCTAATCAACCATGTAAGTCACTTTTCACCATATTAGAGCCACTTTGCACCTTATAAAAGTCACTTTCCACCATATATACAACAATTTATATGTTAACATCATATACATCCAATTTCACATCCTTTTACCGCCTATTAATGCCACTTTCATACAAGTTAATATTTTACCATATTTTGGCTTTAATCAACCATGTAAGTAACTTTTCACCATATTAGAGTCACTTTCCAGCCTATAAGAGTCATTTGTCACCATATATTGATACAATTAACATGTTAACATCATGTACATGCAATTAGACATTCTTTAACCACCTCTTGGTACCCTATTTCCTACAAGTCAATTTTGGGCCACATTTTGGCACATGTCAATCATGTAAGTGACTTCTCACCATATTATAGTCAATTTGCACCTTATAAGAGTCACTTGCCATCATATATCGGTACAAATAACATGATAACATCATGTACATGCAATAGATATCCTTTTACAACCTCTTAGTGCAACATTCATTCAAGTCAATTTTGATCCACATTTTGGTTCTAATTAACCATGTAAGTCACTTTTCACCATGTTAGAGACATTGTGCAACCTAAATGAGTCACTTTCCCCATATATTGATACAATTAACATGTTAACATCATGTACATGCAATTAAACATCCTTTAACCACATTTTGGTACCCTTTCCTAAAAGTCAATTTTGGACCACATTTTGGCTCTAATCAATCATGTAAGTGACTTATCACCATATAGAGTCACTTTGCACCTTATAAGAGTCACTTGCCATCATATATTGGTACAATTAACATGTTAACATCATGTACATGTAATTAGAAATCCTTTTACCACCTCTTAGTGCCACATTCATACATGTCAATTTTGGTCCACATTTTGGTTCTAATCAACCATGTAAGTCACTTTTCACCATATTAGAGCCACTTTGCACCTTATAAAAGTCACTTTCCACCATATATACAACAATTTATATGTTAACATCATATACATCCAATTTCACATCCTTTTACCGCCTATTAATGCCACTTTCATACAAGTTAATATTTTACCACATTTTGGCTTTAATCAACCATGTAAGTAACTTTTCACCATATTAGAGTCACTTTCCACCCTATAAGAGTCATTTGTCACCATATATTGATACAATTAACATGTTAACATCATGTACATGCAATTAGACATTCTTTAACCACCTCTTGGTACCCTATTTCCTACCAGTCAATTTTGGGCCACATTTTGGCACATTCAATCATGTAAGTGCCTTCTCACCATATTATAGTCAATTTGCACTTATAAGAGTCACTTGCCATTATATATCGGTACAAATAACATGATAACATCATGTACATGCAATAGATATCCTTTTACAACCTCTTAGTGCAACATTCATTCAAGTCAATTTTGATCCACATTTTGGTCTAATTACCATGTAAGCACTTTTCACCATGTTAGAGACATTGGCAACCTAAATGAGTCACTTTCCCCATATATTGATACAATTAACATGTTAACATTCATGTACATGCAATTAACAGTCCTTTAACCACATTTTGGTACCCCTTTCCTAAAAGTCAATTTGGACCACATTTTGGCTCTAATCAATCATGTAAGTGACTTATCACCATTATTAGAGTCACTTTGCACCTTTATAAGAGTCACTTGCCATCATATATTGGTACAATTAACATGTTAACATCATGTACATGTAATTAGAAATTCTTTTACCACCTCTTAGTGCCACATTCATACATGTCAATTTTGGTCCACATTTTGGTTATAATTAACCATGTAAGTCATTTTTCACCATATTAGATTCATTTTGCATCCTATATGAGTCACTTTCCACCATATATTTGTACAATTAACATGTTAACATCATATACATCTAAATTGACAATCCCTTTTACCACCTCTAATTCCAATTTCATACATGTCAATTTTGTTCCACATTTTGGTTCTAATCAACTATGTAAGTCACTTTTCACCATATTAGAGTCACTTTGCACCTTATAAGAGTCACTTTCCACCATATATACAACAATTTATATGTTAACATCATATACATCCAATTTCACATCCTTTTACCGCCTATTAATGCCACTTTCATACAAGTTAATATTTTACCACATTTGGCTTTAATCAACCATGTAAGTCACTTTTCACCATATTAGAGTCACTTTCCACCCTATAAGAGTCATTTGCCACCATATATTGATACAATTCCTACAAGTCAATTTTGGACGACATGTAAGTGACTTATCACCATATTAGAGTCACTTTGCACCTTATAAGAGTCACTTGCCATCATATATTGGTACAATTAACATGTTAATATCATATATATCCGATTAATAATCCTTTTACCACCTCTCAGTGCCACATTCATACAAGTCAATTTTTGGTCCACATTTGGTTCTAATTACCATGTAAGTCACTTTTCACCATATTAGATTCATTTTACAGCCTATATGAGTCACTTTCCCACCATATATTTATACAATTAACATTTTAACATCATATACATCTGAATTGACATCCTTTTACCACCTCTTAATTCCACTTTCATACAGGTCAATTTTGTTCCATATTTTCGTTCTAATCAACCATGTAAGTCATCTTTTCACCATATTAGAGTCACTTTGCACCCTATATGAGTCACTTTCCACCATATATACAACAATTAATATGTTAGCATCATATAAATCCAATTTCACATCCTTTTAACCGCCTATTAATGCCACTATCATACAAGTTAATTGTTGTACCACATTTTGGCTCTAATCAACCATGTAAGTCAATTTCTCCATATTAGAGTCACTTTGCACCCTATAAGAGTCACTTTCCTTCCCCATATATGATACAATTAACATGTTAACATCATGCACATGCAATTAAACATCCTTTAACCACAATTTTTGGTAACCCTTTCCTAAAAGTCAATTTTGGACCACATTTTGGCTCTAATCAATCATGTAAGTGACTTATCACCATATTAAGTCACTTTGCACCTTATAAGAGTCACTTGCCATCATATATTGGTACAATTAACATGTTAACATCATGTACATGTAATTAGAATCCTTTTACCACCTCTTAGTGCCACATTCATACATGTCAATTTTGGTCCACATTTTGGTTCTAATTACCCTGTAAGTCCTTTTTCACCATATTATATTCATTTTGCATCCTCATATGAGTCACTTTCCACCATATATTTATGCAATTAACATGTTAACATCATATACATCTAAATTGACATCCTTTTACCACCTTTAAATTCCACTTTCATACATGTCAATTTTGTTCCACATTTTGGTTCTAATCAACCATGTAAGTCACTTTTCACCATATTAGAGTCACTTTGCACCTTATAAGAGTCACTTTCCACCATATATACAACAATTTATATGTTTACATCATATACATCCAATTTCACATCCTTTAACCGCCTATTAATGCCACTTTCATACAAGTTAATATTTTACAACATTTTGGCTTTAATCAACCATGTAAGTCACTTTTCACCATATTAGAGTCACTTTCCACCCTATAAGAGTCATTTGCCACCATATATTGATACAATTAACATGTTAACATCATGTACATTGCAATTAGACATTCTTTAACCACCTCTTGGTACCCTATTTCCTACAAGTCAATTTTGGGCCACATTTTGGCACATATCAATCATGTAAGTGACTTCTCACCCATATTATAGTCAATTTTGCCACCTTATAAGAGTCACTTGCCATCATATATCGGTTACAAATAACATGATAACATCATGTACATGCAATTAGATATCCTTTTACAACCATCTTAGTCGCAACATTCATTCAAGTCAATTTTGATCCACATTTGGTTCTAATTAACCATGTAAGTCACTTTTTCACCATGTAGAGATATTTTGCACCCTAAATGAGTCACTTTCCCCATATATGATACATTAATACATGTTAACATCATGTACATGCAATTAAACATCCTTTAACCACATTTTGGTACCCTTTTCCCAAAAGTCAATTTTGGACTACATTTTGGCTCTAATCAATCATGTAAGTGACTTATCACCATATTAGAGTCAGTTGTGCACCTTATAAGAGTCACTTGCCATCATATATGGTACAATTAACATGTTACAATCATGTACATGTAATTAGAATATTCTCCTTTACCACTCTTAGTGCCACATTCATACATGTCAATTTTTGGTCCACATTTTGGTTCTAATTAACCATGTAAGTCACTTTTCACCATATAAGATTCATTTTGCATCCTATTTGAGTCACTTTCCACCATATATTTATACAATTAACATGTTAACATCATATACATATAAATTGACATCCTTTTACCACCTCTTAATTCCACTTTCATACATGTCAATTTTGTTCCACATTTTGGTTCTAATCAACCAGTAAGTAACTTTTCACTATATTAGAGTCACTTTGCACCTTATAAGAGTAACTTTCCACCATCTATACAACAATTTATATGTTAACATCATATACATCCAATTTCCATCCTTTTACCGCCTATTAATGCCACTTTCATACAAGTTAATATTTTACCACATTTTGGCTTTAATCAACCATGTAAGTCACTTTTCACCATATTAGAGTCACTTTCCACCCTATAAGAGTCATATGCCACAATATATTGATACAATTAACATGTTAACATCATGTACATGCAATTAGACATTCTTTAACCACCTCTTGGTACCCTATTCCTACAACTCAATTTTGGGCCACATTTTGGCACATATCAATCATTAAGTGACGTCTCACCATATTATAGTCAATTTGCACCTTATAAGAGGTCACTTGCCATCATATATCGGTACAAATAACATGATAACATCATGTACATGCAATTAGATATCCTTTACAACCTCTTAGTGCAACATTCACTTCAAGTCAATTTTGATCCACATTTTGGTTCTAATTAACCATGTAAGTCAGTTTTCACCATGTTAGAGACATTTGCACCCTAAATGAGTCACTTTCCACAATCTATATGTATAATTAACATGTTAACATCATATAAATTCAATTTGACATCCTTTTACCACCTATTAGTTCCACTTTCATACAGGTCAATTTTGTTCCACATTTTGGTTCTAATCAACCATGTAAGTCACTTTTTCAGCATATTAGAGTCACTTTACACCGTATAAGAGTCACTTTCCGCAATATATACAACAATTAACATGTTAACATCATATACATCCAATTGACATCCTTTTACCACCTATTAATGCCACTTTCATACAAGTTAATTTTATTCCACATTTTGGCTCTAATCAACCATGTAAGTCACTTTTCACCATATTAGAGTCACTTTGCACCCTATAAGAGTCACTTTCCCCATATATTGATACAATTAACATGTTAACATCATGTACATGCAATTAAAACATCCTTTAACCACCTTTTGGTACCCTTTCCTACAAGTCAATTTTGGACCAAATTTTGCTACAATCAAGTAAGTGACTTATCACCATATTAGTAGTCACTTTGCACCTTATAAGCAGTCACTTGCCATCATATATTGGTACAATTAACATGTTAAATCATATATATCCGATTAATAATCCTTTTACCACCTCTCAGTGCCACATTCATACAAGTCAATTTTGGTCCACATTTTGGTTCTAATTAACCATGTAAGTCACTTTTCACCATATTAGATTCATTTTACAGCCTATATGAGTCACTTTCCACCATATATTTATACAATTAACATTTTAACATCATATACATCTGAATTGACATCCTTTTACCACCTCTTAATTCCACTTTCATACAGGTCAATTTTGTTCCATATTTTCGTTCTAATCAACCATGTAAGTCACTTTTCACCATATTAGAGTCACTTTGCACCCTATATGAGTCACTTTCCACCATATATACAACAATTAATATGTTAGCATCATATACATCCAATTTCACATCCTTTTACCGCCTATAATGCCACTTTCATACAAGTTAATTTTGTACCACATTTTGGCTCTAATCAACCATGTAAGTCACTTTTCTCCATATTAGAGTCACTTTGCACCCTATAAGAGTCACTTTCCCCATATATTGATACAATTAACATGTTAACATCATGCACATGCAATTAAACATCCTTTAACCACATTTTGGTACCCTTTCCTAAAAGTCAATTTTGGACCACATTTTGGCTCTAATCAATCATGTAAGTGACTTATCACCATATTAGAGTCACTTTGCACCTATAAGAGTCACTTGCCCATCATATATTGGTACAATTAACATGTTAACATCATGTACAGTAATTAGAAATCCTTTTACCACCTCTTAGTGCCACATTCATACATGTCAATTTTGGTCCACATTTTGGTTCTAATTAACCATGTAAGTCACTTTTCACCATATTATATTCATTTTGCATCCTATATGAGTCACTTTCCACCATATATTTATGCAATTAACATGTTAACATCATATACATCTAAATTGACATCCTTTTACCACCTTTTAATTCCACTTTCATACATGTCAATTTTGTTCCACATTTTGGTTCTAATCACCATGTAAGTCACTTTTCACCATATTAGAGTCACTTTGCACCTTATAAGAGTCACTTTCCACCATATATACAACAATTTATATGTTAACATCATATACATCCAATGTCACATCCTTTTACCGCCTATTAATGCCACTTTCATACAAGTTAATATTTTACAACATTTTGGCTTTAATCAACCATGTAAGTCACTTTTCACCATATTAGAGTCACTTTCCCACCCTATAAGAGTCATTTGCCACCATATATTGATACAATTAACATGTTAACATCATGTACATGCAATTAGACATTCTTTAACCACCTCTTGGTACCCTATTTCCTACAAGTCAATTTTGGGCCACATTTTGGCACGTATCAATCATGTAAGTGACTTATCACCATATTATAGTCAATTTGCACCTTATAAGAGTCACTTGCCATCATATATCGGTACAAATAACATGATAACATCATGTACATGCAATTAGATATCCTTTTACAACCTCTTAGTGCAACATTCATTCAAGTCAATTTTGATCCACATTTTGGTTCTAATTAACCATGTAAGTCACTTTCACCATGTTAGAGAATTGTGCAACCTAAATGAGTCACTTTCCCCACATATTGATACAATTAACATGTTAACATCATGCACATGCAATTAAACATCCTTTAACCACATTTCTGGTACCCTTTCCTAAAAGTCAATTTTGGACCACATTTTGGCTCTAATCAATCATGTAAGTGACTTATCACCATATTAGAGTCATTTGCACCTTATAAGAGTCACTTGCCATCATATTGGTACAATTAACATGTTAACATCATGTACATGTAATTAGAAATCCTTTTACCACCTCTTAGTGCCACATTCATACATGTCAATTTTGGTCCACATTTTGGTTCTAATTAACCATGTAAGTCACTTTTCACCATATTAGATTCATTTTGCATCCTATATGAGTCACTTTCCACCATATTTATACAATTAACATGTTAACATCATATACATAAATTGACATCCTTTTACCACCTCTTAATTCCACTTTCATACATGTCAATTTTGTTCCACATTTTGGTTCTAATCAACCATGTAAGTCACTTTTCACCATATTAGAGTCACTTTCACCTTATAAGAGTCACTTTCCACCATATATACAACAATTTATATGTTAACATCATATACATCAATTTCACATCCTTTTACCGCCTATTAATGCCACTTTCATACAAGTTAATATTTTACCACATTTTGGCTTAATCAACCATGTAAGTCACTTTTCACCATATTAGAGTCACTTTCCACCCTATAAGAGTCATTTGCCACATATATTGATACAATTAACATGTTAACATCATGTACATGCAATTAGACATTCTTTAACCACCTCTTGGTACCCTTTCCTACAAGTCAATTTTGGGCCACATTTTGGCACATCAATCATGTAAGTGACTTCTCACCATATTATAGTCAATTTGCACCTTATAAGAGTCATTGCCATATATCGGTACAATTAACATGATAAATCATGTACATGCAATTAGATATCCTTTTACAACCTCTTAGTGCAACATTCATTCAAGTCAATTTTGATCCACATTTGGTTCTAATTAACCATGTACGTCACTTTTCACCATGTTAGAGACATTTTGCACCCTAAATGAGTCACTTTCCCCAATCTATATGTATAATTAACATGTTAACATCATATAAATCAATTGACATCCTTTTACCACCTAATTAGTTCCACTTTCATAAAGGTCAATTTTGTTCCACATTTGGTTCTAATAAACCATGTAAGTCACTTTTCACCATATTAGGTCACTTTACACCCTATAGAGTCACTTTCCACAATATATACAACAATTAACATGTAACATCCATATAAATCCAATTTGACATCCTTTTACCACTACTAATGCCACTTTCATACAAGTTAATTTTATTCCACATTTTGGCTCTAATCACCATGTAAGTCACTTTTCACCATATTAGAGTCACTTTGCACCCTATAAAAGTCACTTTCCCCATATATTGATACAATTAACATGTAACATCATGTAATGCAATTAAACATCCTTTAACCACCTTTTGGACCCTTTCCTACAAGTCAATTTTGGACCACATTTGGCTCTAATCAATCATGTAAGTGACATTATCACCATATTAGAGTTACTTTGCACCTTATAAGGGTCACTTGCCATCAATATATTGGTACAATTAACATGTTAACATCATTTATATCCGATTAATAATCCTTTTACCACCTCTCAGTGCCACATTCATACAAAGTCAATTTTGGTCCACATTTTGGTTCTAATTAACCATGTAAGTCACTT
This sequence comes from Apium graveolens, assembly GCF_009905375.1. Lineage (NCBI taxonomy): Eukaryota > Viridiplantae > Streptophyta > Magnoliopsida > Apiales > Apiaceae > Apium > Apium graveolens. The sequence goes on from NW_027418134.1 coordinate 20,229, forward strand.
TTCACCCATATTAGATTCATTTTGCAGCCTATATGAGTCACTTTCCACCATATATTTATACAATTACATTTTAACATCATATACATCTGAATTGACATCGTTTTACCACCTCTTAATTCCACTTTCATACAGGTCAATTTTGTTCCATATTTTCATTCTAATCAACCATGTAAGTCACTTTTCACCATATTAGAGTCACTTTGCACCCTATATGAGTCACTTTCCACCATATATACAACAATTAATATGTTAGCATCATATACATCCAATTTCACGATCCTTTTAACCCCAACCGCCTATAATGCCACTTTCATACAAGTTAATTTTGTACCACATTTTGGCTCTAATCAACCATGTAAGTCACTTTTCTCCATATTAGAGTCACTTTGCCACCCTATAAGAGTCACTTTTCCCATATATTGATACAATTAACATGTTAACATCATGCACATGCATTAAACATCCTTTAACCACATTTTGGTACCCTTTCCTAAAAGTCAATTTTGGACCACATTTTGACTCTAATCAATCATGTAAGTGACTTATCACCATATTAGAGTCACTTTGCACCTTATAAGAGTCACTTGCCATCATATATTGGTACAATAACATGTTAACATCATGTACATGTAATTAGAAATCCTTTACCACCTCTTAGTGCCACCTTCATACATGTCAATTTTGGTCCACATTTTGGTTCTAATTAACCATGCAAGTCACTTTTCACCATATTTATTCATTTTGCCTCCTATATGAGTCACTTTCCACCATATATTTATGCAATTAACATGTTAACATCATATACATCTAAATTGACATCCTTTTACCACCTCTTAATTCCACTTTCATACATGTCAATTTTGTTCCACATTTTGGTTCTAATCAACCATGTAAGTCACTTTTCACCATATTAGAGCCACTTTGCACCTTATAAAAGTCACTTTCCACCATATATACAACATTTATATGTTAACATCATATACATCCAATTTCACAGTCCTTTAACCGCCTAATTAATGCCACTTTCATACAAGTTAATATTTTACCAACATTTTGGCTTTAATCAACCATGTAAGTAACTTTTCACCATATTAGAGTCACTTTCCACCCTATAAGAGTCATTTGCACCATATATTGATACAATTAACATGTTAACATCATGTACATGCAATTAGACATTCTTTAACCACCTCTTGGTACCCTATTTCCTACAAGTCAATTTTGGGCCACATTTTGGCACATAGTCAATCATGTAAGTGACTTCTCACCATATTATAGTCAATTTGCACCTTATAAGAGTCACTTGCCATCATATATCGGTACAAATAACATGATAACATCATGTACATGCAATTAGATATCCTTTTACAACCTCTTAGTGCAACATTCATTCAAGTCAATTTTGATCCACATTTTGGTTCTAATTAACCATGTAAGTCACTTTTCACCATGTTAGAGACATTGTGCAACCTAAATGAGTCACTTTCCCATATATTGATACAATTAACATGTTACATCATGTACATGCAATTAAACATCCTTTAACCACATTTTGGTACCCTTTCCTAAAAGTCAATTTTGGACCACATTTTGGCTCTAATCAATCATGTAAGTGACTTATCACCATATTAGAGTCACTTTGCACCTTATAAGAGTCACTTGCCATCATATATTGTACAATTAACATGTTAACATCATGTACATGTAATTAGAAATCCTTTTACCACCTCTTAGTGCCACATTCATACATGTCAATTGTGGTCCACATTTCGTTCTAATTAACCATGTAAGTCACTTTTCACCATATTAGATTCATTTTGCATCCTATATGAGTCACTTTCCACCATATATTTATACAATTAACATGTTAACATCATATACATCTAAATTGACATCCTTTTACCCACCTCTTAATTCCACTTTCATACATGTCAATTTTGTTCCACATTTTGGTTCTAATCAACCATGTAAGTCACTTTTCCACCATATTAGAGTCACTTTGCACCTTATAAGAGTCACTTTCCACCATATATACAACATTTATATGTTAACATCATATACATCCAATTTCACATCCTTTAATATAACCTGCCTATTAATGCCACTTTCATACAAGTTATATTTTACCACATTTTGGCTTTAATCACCATGTAAGTCACTTTTCACCATATTAGAGTCACTTTCCACCCTATAAGAGTCATTTGCCACCATATATTGATACAAATTAACATGTTAACATCATGTACATGCAATTAGACATTCTTTAACCACCTCTTGGTACCCTCTTTCCAACAAGTCAATTTTGGCCACATTTTGGCACATATCAATCATGTAAGTGACTTCTCACCATATTATAGTCAATTTGCACCTTATAAGAGTCACTTGCCATCATATATCGGTACAATAACATTATAACATCATGTACATGCAATTAGATATCCTTTTACAATATCTTACTGCAACATTCATTCAAGTCAATTTTGATCCACATTTTGGTTCTAATTAACCATGTAAGTCACTTTTCACCATGTTAGAGACATTTTGCACCCTAAATGAGTCACTTTCCACAATCTATATGTATAATTAACATGTTAACATCATATAAATTCAATTTGACATCCTTTACCACCTAATTAGTTCCACTTTCATACAGGTCAATTTTGTTCCACATTTTGGTTCTAATCAACCATGTAAGTCACTTTTCACCATATTAGAGTCACTTTACACCCTATAAGAGTCACTTTCCACAATAATATACAACAATTAACATGTTAACATCATATACATCCAATTTGACATCCTTTTACCACCTATTAATGCCACTTTCATACAAGTTAATTTTATTCCACATTTTGGCTCTAATCAACCATGTAAGTCACTTTTCACCATATTAGAGTCACTTTGCACCCTATAAAAGTCACTTTCCCCATATATTGATACAATTAACATGTTAACATCATGTACATGCAATTAAACATCCTTTAACCACCTTTTGGTACCCCTTCCTACAAGTCAATTTTGGACCACATTTTGGCTCTAATCAATCATGTAAGTGACTTATCACCATATTAGAGTTACTTTGCACCTTATAAGGGTCACTTGCCATCATATATTGGTACAATTAACATGTTAACATCATTATATCCGATTAATAATCCTTTTACCACCTCTCAGTGCCACATTCATAAAAGTCAATTTTGGTCCACATTTTGGTTCTAATTAACCATGTAAGTCACTTTCACCATATTAGATTCATTTGCAGCCTATATGAGTCACTTTCCACCATATATTTATACAATTAACATTTTAACATCATATACATTGAATTGACATCGTTTTACCACCTCTTAATTCCACTTTCATACAGGTCAATTTGTTCCATATTTTCATTCTAATCAACCATGTAAGTCACTTTTCACCATATTAGAGTCACTTTGCACCCTATATGAGTCACTTTCCACCATATATACAACAATTAATATGTTAGCATCATATACATCCAATTTCAGATCCTTTTACCCGCCTATTAATGCCACTTTCATACAAGTTTAATTTTGTACCACATTTTGGCTCTAATCAACCATGTAAGTCACTTTTCTCCATATTAGAGTCACTTTGCACCCTATAAGAGTCACTTTCCCCATTATTGATACAATTAACATGTAACATCATGCACATGCAATTAAACATCCTTTAACCACATTTTGGTACCCTTTCCTAAAAGTCAATTTTGGACCACATTTTGACTCTAATCAATCATGTAAGTGACTTATCACCATATTAGAGTCACTTTGCACCTTATAAGAGTCACTTGCCATCATATATTGGTACAATTAACATGTTAACATCATGTACATGTAATTAGAAATCCCTTTACCACCTCTTAGTGCCACATTCCTACATGTCAATTTTGGTCCACATTTGGTTCTAATTAACCATGCAAGTCACTTTTCACCATATTATATTCATTTTGCCTCCTATATGAGTCACTTTCCACCATATATTTATGCAATTAACATGTTAACATCATATACATCTAAATTGACATCCTTTTACCACCTCTTAATTCCACTTTCATACATGTCAATTTTGTTCCACATTTTGGTTCTAATCAACCATGTAAGTCACTTTTCACCATATTAGAGCCACTTTGCACCTTATAAAGTCACTTTCCACCATATATACAACAATTTATATGTTAACATCATATACAATCCAATTTCACATCCTTTTACCGCCTATTAATGCCACTTTCATACAAGTTAATATTTTACCATATTTTGGCTTTAATCAACCATGTAAGTAACTTTTCACCATATTAGAGTCACTTTCCACCCTATAAGAGTCATTTGTCACCATATATTGATACAATTACATGTTAACATCATGTACATGCATTAGACATTCTTTAACCACCTCTTGGTACCCTATTTCCTACAAGTCAATTTTGGGCCACATTTTGGCACATGTCAATCATGTAAGTGACTTCTCACCATATTATAGTCAATTTGCACCTTATAAGAGTCACTTGCCATCATATATCGGTACAAATAACATGATAACATCATGTACATGCAATAGATATCCTTTTACAACCTCTTAGTGCAACATTCATTCAAGTCAATTTTGATCCACATTTTGGTTCTAATTAACCATGTAAGTCACTTTTCACCATGTTAGAGACATTGTGCAACCTAAATGAGTCACTTTCCCCATATATTGATACAATTAACATGTTAACATCATGTACATGCAATTAAACATCCTTTAACCACATTTTGGTACCCTTTCCTAAAAGTCAATTTTGGACCAAATTTTGGCTCTAATCAATCATGTAAGTGACTTATCACCATATTAGAGTCACTTTGCACCTTATAAGAGTCACTTGCCATCATATATTGGTACAATTAACATGTTAACATCATGTACATGTAATTAGAAATCCTTTTACCACCTCTTAGTGCCACATTCATACATGTCAATTTTTGTCCACATTTTGGTTCTAATCAACCATGTAAGTCACTTTTCACCATATTAGAGCAACTTTGCACCTTATAAAAGTCACTTTCCACCATATATACAACAATTTATATGTTAACATCATATACATCCAATTTCACATCCTTTTATCGCCTATTAATGCCACTTTCATACAAGGTAATATTTACCACATTTTGGCTTTAATCAACCATGTAAGTCACTTTTCACCATATTAGAGTCACTTTCCACCCTATAAGAGTCATTTGCCACCATATATTGATACAATTAACATGTTAACATCATGTACATGCAATTAGATATCTTTAACCACCTCTTGGTACCCTCTTTCCAACAAGTCAATTTTGGGCCACATTTTGGCACATATCAATCATGTAAGTGACTTCTCACCATATTATAGTCAATTTGCACCTTATAAGAGTCACTTGCCATCATATATCGGTACAATTAACATTATAACATCATGTACATGCAATTAGATATCTTTTACAATATCTTACTGCAACATTCATTCAAGTCAATTTTGATCCACATTTTGGTTCTAATTAACCATGTAAGTCACTTTTCACCATGTTAGAGACATTTGGCACCCTAAATGAGTCACTTTCCACAATCTATATGTATAATTAACATGTTAACATCATATAAATTCAATTTGACATCCTTTAACCACCTAATTAGTTCCACTTTCATACAGGTCAATTTTGTTCCACATTTTGGTTCTAATCAACCATGTAAGTCACTTTTCACCATATTAGAGTCACTTTACACCCTATAAGAGTCACTTTCCACAATATATACAACAATTAACATGTTAACATCATATACATCCAATTTGACATCCTTTTACCACCTATTAATGCCACTTTCATACAAGTTAATTTTATTCCACATTTTGGCTCTAATCAACCATGTAAGTCACTTTTCACCATATTAGAGTCACTTTGCACCCTATAAAAGTCACTTTCCCCATATATTGATACAATTAACATGTTAACATCATGTACATGCAATTAAACATCCTTTAACCACCTTTTGGTACCCTTTCCTACAAGTCAATTTTGGACCACATTTTGGCTCTAATCAATCATGTAAGTGACTTATCACCATATTAGAGTACTTTGCACCTTATAAGGGTCACTTGCCATCATATATTGGTACAATTAACATGTTAACATCATTTATATCCGATTAATAATCCTTTTACCACCTCTCAGTGCCACATTCATAAAAGTCAATTTTGGTCCACATTTTGGTTCTAATTAACCATGTAAGTCACTTTTCACCATATTAGATTCATTTTGCAGCCTATATGAGTCACTTTCCACAATATATTTATACAATTAACATTTTAACATCATATACATCTGAATTGACATCGTTTTACCACCTCTTAATTCCACTTTCATACAGGTCAATTTTGTTCCATATTTTCATTCTAATCAACCATGTAAGTCACTTTTCACCATATTAGAGTCACTTTGCACCCTATATGAGTCACTTTCCACCATATATACAACAATTAATATGTTAGCATCATATACATCCAATTTCACATCCTTTTACCGCCTATTAATGCCACTTTCATACAAGTTAATTTTGTACCACATTTTGGCTCTAATCAACCATGTAAGTCACTTTTCTCCATATTAGAGTCACTTTGCACCCTATAAGAGTCACTTTCCCCATATATTGATACAATTAACATGTTAACATCATGCACATGCAATTAAACATCCTTTAAACCACATTTTGGTACCCTTTCCTAAAAGTCAATTTTGGACCACATTTTGACTCTAATCAATCATGTAAGTGACTTATCACCATATTAGAGTCACTTTGCACCTTATAAGAGTCACTTGCCATCATATATTGGTACAATTAACATGTTAACATCATGTACATGTAATTAGAAATCCCTTTACCACCTCTTAGTGCCACATTCATACATGTCAATTTTGGTCCACATTTTGGTTCTAATTAACCATGCAAGTCACTTTTCACCATATTATATTCATTTTGCCTCCTATATGAGTCACTTTCCACCATATATTTATGCAATTAACATGTTAACATCATATACATCTAAATTGACATCCTTTTACCACCTCTTAATTCCACTTTCATACATGTCAATTTTGTTCCACATTTTGGTTCTAATCAACCATGTAAGTCACTTTTCACCATATTAGAGCCACTTTGCACCTTATAAAAGTCACTTTCCACCATATATACAACAATTTATATGTTAACATCATATACATCCAATTTCACATCCTTTTACCGCCTATTAATGCCACTTTCATACAAGTTAATATTTTACCATATTTGGCTTTAATCAACCATGTAAGTAACTTTTCACCATATTAGAGTCACTTTCCACCCTATAAGAGTCATTTGTCACCATATATTGATACAATTAACATGTTAACATCATGTACATGCAATTAGACATTCTTTAACCACCTCTTGGTACCCTATTTCCTACAAGTCAATTTTGGGCCACATTTTGGCACATGTCAATCATGTAAGTGACTTCTCACCATATTATAGTCAATTTGCACCTTATAAGAGTCACTTGCCATCATATATCGGTACAAATAACATGATAACATCATGTACATGCAATAGATATCCTTTTACAACCTCTTAGTGCAACATTCATTCAAGTCAATTTTGATCCACATTTTGGTTCTAATTAACATGTAAGTCACTTTTCACAATGTTAGAGACATTGTGCAACCTAAATGAGTCACTTTCCCCATATATTGATACAATTAACATGTTAACATCATGTACATGCAATTAAACATCCTTTAACCACATTTTGGTACCCTTTCCTAAAAGTCAATTTTGGACCACATTTGGCTCTAATCAATCATGTAAGTGACTTATCACCATATTAGAGTCACTTTGCACCTTATAAGAGTCACTTGCCATCATATATTGGTACAATTAACATGTTAACATCATGTACATGTAATTAGAAATCCTTTTACCACCTCTTAGTGCCACATTCATACATGTCAATTTTGGTCCACATTTTGGTTCTAATCAACCATGTAAGTCACTTTTCACCATATTAGAGCCACTTTGCACCTTATAAAAGTCACTTTCCACCATATATACAACAATTTATATGTTAACATCATATACATCCAATTTCACATCCTTTTTACCGCCTATTAATGCCACTTTCATACAAGTTAATATTTTACGACATTTTGGCTTTAATCAACCATGTAAGTAACTTTTCACCATATTAGAGTCACTTTCCACCTTATAAGAGTCATTTGTCACCATATATTGATACAATTAACATGTTACATCATGTACATGCAATTAGACATTCTTTAACCACCTCTTGGTACCCTATTTCCTACAAGTCAATTTTGGGCCACATTTTGGCACATGTCAATCATGTAAGTGACTTCTCACCATATTATAGTCAATTTGCACCTTATAAGAGTCACTTGCCATTATATATCGGTACAAATAACATGATAACATCATGTACATGCAATAGATATCCTTTTACAACCTCTTAGTGCAACATTCATTCAAGTCAATTTTGATCCACATTTTGGTTCTAATTAACCATGTAAGTCACTTTTCACCATGTTAGAGACATTGTGCAACCTAAATGAGTCACTTTCCCCATATATTGATACAATTAACATGTTAACATCATGTACATGCAATTAAACATCCTTTAACCACATTTTGGTACCCTTTCCTAAAAGTCAATTTTGGACCACATTTTGGCTCTAATCAATCATGTAAGTGACTTATCACCATATTAGAGTCACTTTGCACCTTATAAGAGTCACTTGCCATCATATATTGGTACAATTAACATGTTAACATCATGTACATGTAATTAGAAATTCTTTTACCACCTCTTAGTGCCACATTCATACATGTCAATTTTGGTCCACATTTTGGTTCTAATTAACCATGTAAGTCATTTTTCACCATATTAGATTCATTTTGCATCCTATATGAGTCACTTTCCACCATATATTTGTACAATTAACATGTTAACATCATATACATCTAAATTGACATCCTTTTACCACCTCTTAATTCCAATTTCATACATGTCAATTTTGTTCCACATTTTGGTTCTAATCAACTATGTAAGTCACTTTTCACCATATTAGAGTCACTTTGCACCTTATAAGAGTCACTTTCCACCATATATACAACAATTTATATGTTAACATCATATACATCCAATTTCACATCCTTTTACCGCCTATTAATGCCACTTTCATACAAGTTAATATTTTACCACATTTTGGCTTTAATCAACCATGTAAGTCACTTTTCACCATATTAGAGTCACTTTCCACCCCTATAAGAGTCATTTGCCACCATATATTGATACAATTCCTACAAGTCAATTTTGGACGACATGTAAGTGACTTATCACCATATTAGAGTCACTTTGCACCTTATAAGAGTCACTTGCCATCATATATTGGTACAATTAACATGTTAATATCATATATATCCGATTAATAATCCTTTTACCACCTCTCAGTGCCACATTCATACAAGTCAATTTTGGTCCACATTTTGGTTCTAATTAACCATGTAAGTCACTTTTCACCATATTAGATTCATTTTACAGCCTATATGAGTCACTTTCCACCATATATTTATACAATTAACATTTTAACATCATATACATCTGAATTGACATCCTTTTACCACCTCTTAATTCCACTTTCATACAGGTCAATTTTGTTCCATATTTTCGTTCTAATCAACCATGTAAGTCACTTTTCACCATATTAGAGTCACTTTGCACCCTATATGAGTCACTTTCCACCATATATACAACAATTAATATGTTAGCATCATATAAATCCAATTTCACATCCTTTTACCGCCTATTAATGCCACTATCATACAAGTTAATTTTGTACCACATTTTGGCTCTAATCAACCATGTAAGTCAATTTTCTCCATATTAGAGTCACTTTGCACCCTATAAGAGTCACTTTCCCCATATATTGATACAATTAACATGTTAACATCATGCACATGCAATTAAACATCCTTTAACCACATTTTGGTACCCTTTCCTAAAAGTCAATTTTGGACCACATTTTGGCTCTAATCAATCATGTAAGTGACTTATCACCATATTAGAGTCACTTTGCACCTTATAAGAGTCACTTGCCATCATATATTGGTACAATTAACATGTTAACATCATGTACATGTAATTAGAAATCCTTTTACCACCTCTTAGTGCCACATTCATACATGTCAATTTTGGTCCACATTTTGGTTCTAATTAACCATGTAAGTCACTTTTCACCATATAAGATTCATTTTGCATCCTATTTGAGTCACTTTCCACCATATATTTATACAATTAACATGTTAACATCATATACATATAAATTGACATCCTTTTACCACCTCTTAATTCCACTTTCATACATGTCAATTTTGTTCCACATTTTGGTTCTAATCAACCATGTAAGTAACTTTTCACTATATTAGAGTCACTTTGCACCTTATAAGAGTAACTTTCCACCATCTATACAACAATTTATATGTTAACATCATATACATCCAATTTCACATCCTTTTACCGCCTATTAATGCCACTTTCATACAAGTTAATATTTTACCACATTTTGGCTTTAATCAACCATGTAAGTCACTTTTCACCATATTAGAGTCACTTTCCACCCTATAAGAGTCATATGCCACAATATATTGATACAATTAACATGTTAACATCATGTACATGCAATTAGACATTCTTTAACCACCTCTTGGTACCCTATTTCCTACAACTCAATTTTGGGCCACATTTTGGCACATATCAATCATTAAGTGACGTCTCACCATATTATAGTCAATTTGCACCTTATAAGAGTCAATTGCCATCATATATCGGTACAAATAACATGATAAAATCATGTACATGCAATTAGATATCCTTTTACAACCTCTTAGTGCAACATTCATTCAAGTCAATTTTGATCCACATTTTGGTTCTAATTAACCATGTAAGTCACTTTTCACCATGTTAGAGACATTTTGCACCCTAAATGAGTCACTTTCCACAATCTATATGTATAATTAACATGTTAACATCATATAAATTCAATTTGACATCCTTTTACCACCTATTAGTTCCACTTTCATACAGGTCAATTTTGTTCCACATTTTGGTTCTAATCAACCATGTAAGTCACTTTTCAGCATATTAGAGTCACTTTACACCCTATAAGAGTCACTTTCCGCAATATATACAACAATTAACATGTTAACATCATATACATCCAATTTGACATCCTTTTACCACCTATTAATGCCACTTTCATACAAGTTAATTTTATTCCACATTTTGGCTCTAATCAACCATGTAAGTCACTTTTCACCATATTAGAGTCACTTTGCACCCTATAAGAGTCACTTTCCCCATATATTGATACAATTAACATGTTAACATCATGTACATGCAATTAAAAATCCTTTAACCACCTTTTGGTACCCTTTCCTACAAGTCAATTTTGGACGACATGTAAGTGACTTATCACCATATTAGTGTCACTTTGCACCTTATAACAGTCACTTGCCATCATATATTGGTACAATTAACATGTTAATATCATATATATCCGATTAATAATCCTTTTACCACCTCTCAGTGCCACATTCATACAAGTCAATTTTGGTCCACATTTTGGTTCTAATTAACCATGTAAGTCACTTTTCACCATATTAGATTCATTTTACAGCCTATATGAGTCACTTTCCACCATATATTTATACAATTAACATTTTAACATCATATACATCTGAATTGACATCCTTTTACCACCTCTTAATTCCACTTTCATACAGGTCAATTTTGTTCCATATTTTCGTTCTAATCAACCATGTAAGTCACTTTTCACCATATTAGAGTCACTTTGCACCCTATATGAGTCACTTTCCACCATATATACAACAATTAATATGTTAGCATCATATACATCCAATTTCACATCCTTTTACCGCCTATTAATGCCACTTTCATACAAGTTAATTTTGTACCACATTTTGGCTCTAATCAACCATGTAAGTCACTTTTCTCCATATTAGAGTCACTTTGCACCCTATAAGAGTCACTTTCCCCATATATTGATACAATTAACATGTTAACATCATGCACATGCAATTAAACATCCTTTAACCACATTTTGGTACCCTTTCCTAAAAGTCAATTTTGGACCACATTTTGGCTCTAATCAATCATGTAAGTGACTTATCACCATATTAGAGTCACTTTGCACCTTATAAGAGTCACTTGCCATCATATATTGGTACAATTAACATGTTAACATCATGTACATGTAATTAGAAATCCTTTTACCACCTCTTAGTGCCACATTCATACATGTCAATTTTGGTCCACATTTTGGTTCTAATTAACCATGTAAGTCACTTTTCACCATATTATATTCATTTTGCATCCTATATGAGTCACTTTCCACCATATATTTATGCAATTAACATGTTAACATCATATACATCTAAATTGACATCCTTTTACCACCTTTTAATTCCACTTTCATACATGTCAATTTTGTTCCACATTTTGGTTCTAATCAACCATGTAAGTCACTTTTCACCATATTAGAGTCACTTTGCACCTTATAAGAGTCACTTTCCACCATATATACAACAATTTATATGTTAACATCATATACATCCAATGTCACATCCTTTTACCGCCTATTAATGCCACTTTCATACAAGTTAATATTTACAACATTTTGGCTTTAATCAACCATGTAAGTCACTTTTCACCATATTAGAGTCACTTTCCACCCTATAAGAGTCATTTGCCACCATATATTGATACAATTAACATGTTAACATCATGTACATGCAATTAGACATTCTTTAACCACCTCTTGGTACCCTATTTCCTACAAGTCAATTTTGGGCCACATTTTGGCACGTATCAATCATGTAAGTGACTTATCACCATATTATAGTCAATTTGCACCTTATAAGAGTCACTTGCCATCATATATCGGTACAAATAACATGATAACATCATGTACATGCAATTAGATATCCTTTTACAACCTCTTAGTGCAACATTCATTCAAGTCAATTTTGATCCACATTTTGGTTCTAATTAACCATGTAAGTCACTTTTCACCATGTTAGAGATATTTTGCACCCTAAATGAGTCACTTTCCCCACATATTGATACAATTAACATGTTAACATCATGCACATGCAATTAAACATCCTTTAACCACATTTTGGTACCCTTTCCTAAAAGTCAATTTTGGACCACATTTTGGCTCTAATCAATCATGTAAGTGACTTATCACCATATTAGAGTCAGTTTGCACCTTATAAGAGTCACTTGTCATCATATATTAGTACAATTAACATGTTAACATCATGTACATGTAATTAGAAATCCTTTTACCACCTCTTAGTGCCACATTCATACATGTCAATTTTGGTCCACATTTTGGTTCTAATTAACCATGTAAGTCACTTTTCACCATATAAGATTCATTTTGCATCCTATTTGAGTCACTTTCCACCATATATTTATACAATTAACATGTTAACATCATATACATATAAATTGACATCCTTTTACCACCTCTTAATTCCACTTTCATACATGTCAATTTTGTTCCACATTTTGGTTCTAATCAACCATGTAAGTCACTTTTCACTATATTAGAGTCACTTTTCACCTTATAAGAGTAACTTTCCACCATATATACAACAATTTATATGTTAATATCATATACATCAAATTTCACATCCTTTTACCGCCTATTAATGCCACTTTCATACAAGTTAATATTTTACCACATTTTGGCTTTAATCAACCATGTAAGTCACTTTTCACCATATTAGAGTCACTTTCCACCCTATAAGAGTCATTTGCCACAATATATTGATACAATTAACACGTTAACATCATGTACATGCAATTAGACATTCTTTAACCACCTCTTGGTACCCTATTTCCTACAAGTCAATTTTGGGCCACATTTTGGCACATATCAATCATGTAAGTGACTTCTCACCATATTATAGTCAATTTGCACCTTATAAGAGTCAATTGCCATCATATATCGGTACAAATAACATGATAAAATCATGTACATGCAATTAGATATCCTATTACAACCTCTTAGTGCAACATTCATTCAAGTCAATTTTGATCCACATTTTGGTTCTAATTAACCAAGTAACTCACTTTTCACCATGTTAGAGACATTTTGCACCCTAAATGAGTCACTTTCCACAATCTATATGTATAATTAACATGTTAACATCATATAAATTCAATTTGACATCCTTTTACCACCTATTAGTTCCACTTTCATACAGGTCAATTTTGTTCCACATTTTGGTTCTAATCAACCATGTAAGTCACTTTTCACCATATTAGAGTCACTTTACACCCTATAAGAGTCACTTTCCACAATATATACAACAATTAACATGTTAACATCATATACATCCAATTTGACATCCTTTTACCACCTATTAATGCCACTTTCATACAAGTTAATTTTATTCCACATTTTGGCTCTAATCAACCATGTAAGTCACTTTTCACCATATTAGAGTCACTTTGCACCCTATAAGAGTCACTTTCCCCATATATTGATACAATTAACATGTTAACATCATGTACATGCAATTAAACATCCTTTAACCACCTTTTGGTACCCTTTCCTACAAGTCAATTTTGGACCACATTTTGGCTCTAATCAATCATATAAGTGACTTATCACCATATTAGAGTCACTTTGCACCTTATAAGAGTCACTTGCCATCATATATTGGTACAATTAACATGTTAACATCATATATATCCGATTAATAATCCTTTTACCACCTCTCAGTGCCACATTCATACAAGTCAATTTTGGTCCACATTTTGGTTCTAATTAACCATGTAAGTCACTTTTCACCATATTAGATTCATTTTACAGCCTATATGAGTCACTTTCCACCATATATTTATACAATTAACATTTTAACATCATATACATCTGAATTGACATCCTTTTACCACCTCTTAATTCCACTTTCATACAGGTCAATTTTGTTCCATATTTTCGTTCTAATCAACCATGTAAGTCACTTTTCACCATATTAGAGTCACTTTGCACCCTATATGAGTCACTTTCCACCATATATACAACAATTAATATGTTAGCATCATATACATCCAATTTCACATCCTTTTACCGCCTATTAATGCCACTTTCATACAAGTTAATTTTGTACCACATTTTTGGCTCTAATCAACCATGTAAGTCACTTTTCTCCATATTAGAGTCACTTTGCACCCTATAAGAGTCACTTTCCCCATATATTGATACAATTAACATGTTAACATCATGCACATGCAATTAAACATCCTTTAACCACATTTTGGTACCCTTTCCTAAAAGTCAATTTTGGACCACATTTTGGCTCTAATCAATCATGTAAGTGACTTATCACCATATTAGAGTCACTTTGCACCTTATAAGAGTCACTTGCCATCATATATTGGTACAATTAACATGTTAACATCATGTACATGTAATTAGAAATCCTTTTACCACCTCTTAGTGCCACATTCATACATGTCAATTTTGGTCCACATTTTGGTTCTAATTAACCATGTAAGTCACTTTTCACCATATTATATTCATTTTGCATCCTATATGAGTCACTTTCCACCATATATTTATGCAATTAACATGTTAACATCATATACATCTAAATTGACATCCTTTTACCACCTTTTAATTCCACTTTCATACATGTCAATTTTGTTCCACATTTTGGTTCTAATCAACCATGTAAGTCACTTTTCACCATATTAGAGTCACTTTGCACCTTATAAGAGTCACTTTTCCACCATATATACAACAATTTATATGTTAACATCATATACATCCAATTTCACATCCTTTTACCGCCTATTAATGCCACTTTCATACAAGTTAATATTTTACAACATTTTGGCTTTAATCAACCATGTAAGTCACTTTTCACCATATTAGAGTCACTTTCCACCCTATAAGAGTCATTGCCACCATATATTGATACAATTAACATGTTAACATCATGTACATGCAATTAGACATTCTTTAACCACCTCTTGGTACCCTATTTCCTACAAGTCAATTTTGGGCCACATTTTGGCACGTATCAATCATGTAAGTGACTTCTCACCATATTATAGTCAATTTGCACCTTATAAGAGTCACTTGCCATCATATATCGGTACAAATAACATGATAACATCATGTACATGCAATTAGATATCCTTTTACAACCTCTTAGTGCAACATTCATTCAAGTCAATTTTGATCCACATTTTGGTTCTAATTAACCATGTAAGTCACTTTTCACCATGTTAGAGATATTTTGCACCCTAAATGAGTCACTTTCCCCATATATTGATACAATTAACATGTTAACATCATGCACATGCAATTAAACATCCTTTAACCACATTTTGGTACCCTTTCCTAAAAGTCAATTTTGGACCACATTTTGGCTCTAATCAATCATGTAAGTGACTTATCACCATATTAGAGTCAGTTTGCACCTTATAAGAGTCACTTGCCATCATATATTAGTACAATTAACATGTTAACATCATGTACATGTAATTAGAAATCCTTTTACCACCTCTTAGTGCCACATTCATACATGTCAATTTTGGTCCACATTTTGGTTCTAATTAACCATGTAAGTCACTTTTCACCATATAAGATTCATTTTGCATCCTATTTGAGTCACTTTCCACCATATATTTATACAATTAACATGTTAACATCATATACATATAAATTGACATCCTTTTACCACCTCTTAATTCCACTTTCATACATGTCAATTTTGTTCCACATTTTGGTTCTAATCAACCATGTAAGTCACTTTTCACTATATTAGAGTCACTTTTCACCTTATAAGAGTAACTTTCCACCATATATACAACAATTTATATGTTAATATCATATACATCAAATTTCACATCCTTTTACCGCCTATTAATGCCACTTTCATACAAGTTAATATTTTACCACATTTTGGCTTTAATCAACCATGTAAGTCACTTTTCACCATATTAGAGTCACTTTCCACCCTATAAGAGTCATTTGCCACAATATATTGATACAATTAACACGTTAACATCATGTACATGCAATTAGACATTCTTTAACCACCTCTTGGTACCCTATTTCCTACAAGTCAATTTTGGGCCACATTTTGGCAAATATCAATCATGTAAGTGACTTCTCACCATATTATAGTCAATTTGCACCTTATAAGAGTCAATTGCCATCATATATCGGTACAAATAACATGATAAAATCATGTACATGCAATTAGATATCCTATTACAACCTCTTAGTGCAACATTCATTCAAGTCAATTTTGATCCACATTTTGGTTCTAATTAACCAAGTAACTCACTTTTCACCATGTTAGAGACATTTTGCACCCTAAATGAGTCACTTTCCACAATCTATATGTATAATTAACATGTTAACATCATATAAATTCAATTTGACATCCTTTTACCACCTATTAGTTCCACTTTCATACAGGTCAATTTTGTTCCACATTTTGGTTCTAATCAACCATGTAAGTCACTTTTCACCATATTAGAGTCACTTTACACCCTATAAGAGTCACTTTCCACAATATATACAACAATTAACATGTTAACATCATATACATCCAATTTGACATCCTTTTACCACCTATTAATGCCACTTTCATACAAGTTAATTTTATTCCACATTTGGCTCTAATCAACCATGTAAGTCACTTTTCACCATATTAGAGTCACTTTGCACCCTATAAGAGTCACTTTCCCCATATATTGATACAATTAACATGTTAACATCATGTACATGCAATTAAACATCCTTTAACCACCTTTTGGTACCCCTTTCCTACAAGTCAATTTTGGACCACATTTTGGCTCTAATCAATCATATAAGTGACTTATCACCATATTAGAGTCACTTTGCACCTTATAAGAGTCACTTGCCATCATATATTGGTACAATTAACATGTTACATCAGATATATCCGATTAATAATCCTTTTACCACCTCTCAGTGCCACATTCATACAAGTCAATTTTGGTCCACATTTTGGTTCTAATTAACCATGTAAGTCACTTTTTCACCATATTAGATTCATTTTACAGCCTATATGAGTCACTTTCCACCATATATTTATACAATTAACATTTTAACATCATATACATCTGAATTGACATGCTTTTACCACCTCTTAATTCCACTTTTATACAGGTCAATTTTGTTCCATATTTTCGTTCTAATCAACCATGTAAGTCACTTTTCACCATATTAGAGTCACTTTGCACCCTATATGAGTCATTTTGCACCATATATACAACAATTAATATGTTAGCATCATATACATCCAATTTCACATCCTTTTACCGCCTATTAATGCCACTTTCATACAAGTTAATTTTGTACCACATTTTGGCTCTAATCAACCATGTAAGTCACTTTTCTCCATATTAGAGTCACTTTGCACCCTAAGAGTCACTTTCCCCATATATTGATACAATAACATGTTAACATCATGCACATGCAATTAAACATCCTTTAACCACATTTTGGTACCCTTTCCTAAAAGTCAATTTTGGACCACATTTTGGCTCTATTCAATCATGTAAGTGACTTGTCACCATATTAGAGTCACTTTGCACCTTATAAGAGTCACTTGCCATCATATATTGGTACATTAACATGTTAACATCATGTACATGTAATTAGAAATTCTTTTACCACCTCTTAGTGCCACATTCATACATGTCAATTTGGTCCACATTTTGGTTCTAATTAACCATGTAAGTCACTTTTCACCATATTATATTCATTTTGCATCCTATATGAGTCACTTTCCACCATATATTTATGCAATTAACATGTTAACATCATAAACATCTAAATTGACATCCTTTTACCACCTCTTAATTCCACTTTCATACATGTCAATTTTGTTCCACATTTTGGTTCTAATCAACCATGTAAGTCACTTTTCACCATATTAGAGTCACTTTGCACCTTATAAAAGTCACTTTCCACAATATATACAACAATTTATATGTTAACATCATATACATCCAATTTCACATCCTTTTACCGCCTATTAATGCCACTTTCATACAAGTAATATTTTACCACATTTTGGCTTTAATCAACCATGTAAGTAACTTTTCACCATATTAGAGTCACTTTCCAGCCTATAAGAGTCATTGTCACCATATATGATACAATTAACATGTTAACATCATGTACATGCAATTAGACATTTTTTAACCACCTCTTGGTACCCTATTTTCCTACAAGTCAATTTTGGGCCACATTTTGGCACATGTCAATCATGTAAGTGACTTCTCACCATATTATAGTCAATTTGCACCTTATAAGAGTCACTTGCCATCATATATCGGTACAAATAACATGATAACATCATGTACATGCAATAGATATCCTTTTACAACCTCTTAGTGCAACATTCATTCAAGTCAATTTTGATCCACATTTTGGTTCTTATTAACCATGTAAGTCACTTTAACCATGTTAGAGACATTTGTGCAACCTAAATGAGTCACTTTCCCCATATATTGATACAATTAACATGTTAACATCATGTACATGCAATTAAACATCCTTTAACCACATTTTGGTACCCTTTCCTAAAAGTCAATTTTGGACCACATTTGGCTCTAATCAATCATGTAAGTGACTTATCACCATATTAGAGTCACTTTGCACCTTATAAGAGTCACTTGCCATCATATATTGGTACAATTAACATGTTAACATCATATATATCCGATTAGAAATCCTTTTACCACCTCCCAGCTGCCACGTTCATACAAGTCAATTTTGGTCCATATTTTGGTTCTAATTAACCATGTAAGAAACTTTTTCACCATATTAGATTCATTTTGCAGCCTATATGAGTCACTTTCCACCATATATTTATACAATTAACATTTTAACATCATATACATCTGAATTGACATCCTTTTACCACCTCTTAATTCCACTTTCATACAGGTTAATTTTGTTCCATATTTTCGTTCTAATCGACCATGTAAGTCACTTTTCACCATATTAGAGTCACTTTGCACCCTATAAGAGTCACTTTCCACCATATATACAACAATTAATATGTTAGCATCATATACATCCAATTTCACATCCTTTCACCGCCTATTAATGCCACTTTCATACAAGTTAATTTTATTCCACATTTTGGCTCTAATCAACCATGTAAGTCACTTTTCTCAATATTAGAGTCATTTTGCACCCTATAAGACTCACTTTCCCCATATATTAATGCAATTAACATGTTAACATCATGTACATGCAATTAAACACACTTTATCCACATTTTGGTACCCTTTTCCTAAAAGTCAATTTTGGACCACATTTTGGCTCCAATCAATCATGTAAGTGACTTATCACCATATTAGAGTCACTTTGCACCTTATAAGAGTCACTTGCCATCATATATTTGTACAATTAACATTTTAACATCATGTACATCTAATTAGAAATCTTTTACCACCTCTTAGTGCCACATTCATACATGTCAATTTTGGTCCACATTTTGGTTCTAATTAACCATGTAAGTCACTTTTCACCATATTAGATTCATTTTGCATCCTATATGAGTCACTTTCCACCATATATTTATACAATTAACATGTTAACATCATATACATCTAAATTGACATCCTTTTACCACCTCTTAATTCCACTTTCATACATGTCAATTTTGTTCCACATTTTGGTTCTAATCAACCATGTAAGTCAATTTTCACCATATTAGAGTCACTTTGCACCTTGTAAGAGTCACTTTCCACATATATACAACAATTTATATGTTAACATCATATACATCCAATTTCACATCCTTTTTACCGCCTATTAATGCCACTTTCATACAAGTTAATATTTTACAACATTTTGGCTTTAATCAACCATGTAAGTCCACTTTTCACCATATTAGAGTCACTTTCCACCCTATAAGAGTCATTTGCACCATATAAGTCACTTGCCACTATATATTGATATAATTAACATGTTAACATCATGTACATGCAATTAGACCATTCTTTAACCACCTCTTGGTACCCTATTTCCTACAAGTCAATTTTGGGCCACATTTTGGCACATATCAATCATGTAAGTGACTTCTCACCATATTATAGTCAATTTGCACCTTATAAGAGTCAATTGCCATCATATATCGGTACAAATAACATGATAAAATCATGTACATGCAATTAGATATCCTTTTACAACCTCTTAGTGCAACATTCATTCAAGTCAATTTTTGATCCACATTTTGGTTCTAATTAACCATGTAAGTCACTTTTCACCATGTTAGAGACATTTTGCACCCTAAATGAGTCACTTTCCACAATCTATATGTATAATTAACATGTTAACATCATATAAATTCAATTTGACATCCTTTTACCACCTATAGTTCCACTTTCATACAGGTCAATTTTGTTCCACATTTTGGTTCTAATCAACCATGTAAGTCACTTTTTCACCATATTAGAGTCACTTTACACCCTATAAGAGTCACTTTCCACAATATATACAAACAATTAACATGTTAACATCATATACATCCAATTTGACATCCTTTTTACCACCTATTTAATGCCACTTTCCTACAAGTTAATTTTATTCCACATTTTGGCTCTTAGCAACATGTAAGTCACTTTTCACCATATTAGAGTCACTTTGCACCCTATAAGAGTCACTTTCCCCATATATTGATACAATTAACATGTTAACATCATGTACATGCAATTAAACATCCTTAACACGTTTTGGTACCCTTTCCTACAAGTCAATTTTGGTCCACATTTTGGCTCTAATCAATCATGTAAGTGACTTATCACCACATTTAGAGTCACTTTGCACCTTATAAGAGTCACTTGCCATCATATATTGGTACAATTAACATGTTAACATCATATATATCCGATTAGAAATCCTTTTACCACCTCTCAGTGCCACATTCATACAATGTCAATTTTGGTCCACATTTTGGTTCTAATTAACCATGTAAGTCACTTTTCACCATATAGATTCATTTTGCAGCCTATATGAGTCACTTTCCACCTTATATTTATACAATTAACCTTTTAACATCATATACATCTGAATAACATCCTTTTACCACCTCTTAATTCCACTTTCATAAAGGTCAATTTTGTTCCATATTTTCGTTCTAATCAACATGTAAGTCACTTTTCACCATATTAGAGTCACTTTGCACCCTATAAGAGTCACTTTCCACCATATATACAACAATTAATATGTTAGCATCATATACATCCAAATATCACATCCTTTTACCGCCTATTAATGCCACTTTCATACAAGTAATTTGTACCACATTTGGCTCTAATCAACCATGTAAGTCACTTTTCACCATATTAGAGTCATGTTTGCACCCTATAAGAGTCACTTGCCACCGTATATTGATACAATTAACATGTTAACATCATGTACAATGTGATTACCCATCCTTTAACCACCTCTTGGTACCCCCCTTTCCTACAAGTCAATTTTGGGCCACATTTTAGCACTAATCAATCATGTAAGTGACTTCTCACCATATTAGAGTCATTTTGCACCATATAATGCCATCATATATTGGTACAATTAACATGTTAACATCATGTATATGCAATTAGATATCCTTTTACAACCTTTTAGTGCTACATTCATTCAAGTCAATTTGGTCCACATTTTGGTTCTAATGAACAATGTAAGTCACTTTTCACCATGTTAGAGACAATTTTGCACCCTAAATGAGTCACTTTCCACAATCTATATGTATAATTAACATGTTAACATCATATACATCCAATTTGACATACTTTTACCACCTATTAATTCCACTTCATACAAGTTAATTTTATTCCACATTTTGGCTCTAATCGACAATGTAAGTCACTTTTCACCTATTAGAGTCACTTTGCACCCTATAAGAGTCCACTTTTCCCCTATATTGATACAATTAACATGTTAACATCATGTACATGCAATTAAACATCCTGTATCCCCTTTCGGTACCCTTTCCTACACGTCAATTTTGGGCACAATTTTGGCTCTAATCAATCATGTAAGTGACTTATGATAAGTGGAATTTTTATACCACGTAGAACATCTTAAAATGGCTAAATTTGGTGCCTTGAAATCAAGTATTTGTATATTGATGCGTTTTTTTAGTGTTTATGCATTTCAGGGTATTAGTTGCATTTCGGAGGAGTAATCATCAAGAATAAGCCTTGGCATGTGTTCACCATTGCGAGAGGAAAGAAAGGGGCAGATTACGGCGAAGAACGGAGCAAAACTCAGGATTTTTCCAGTAGGGTCCTGAGCCGCCGCTCAGGCAATGCTGAGCGCCGCGCAGAAAGCTGAGCACCCGTTCAGCTATGCTGAGCGGCCGCGCAGAGTCGGGAAATTAGATAGTTATTTTTAGACTTCTACTTCTGTTTGGCTTCCACTTCTATGTAATCTGAGTTTTATGGGACTATTATATAAGTAGATTTGGAGACGTTTTCACGACAGAAGAGGATCGTGGTATTAAGCAAGGAGCGAAGGAGATAAGGAAGAAGACCGTTTTAGCACACAGCAACGAAGAGGAAGCATATTTTCTTGTGATTCTTGTTTCGTTGTAACGTTGGATGCTAGTTTTCTTACTTTGAACCTATTTACTCTTCTAACGTACTCTGATTTAATATAATTAGTTTAGTTATTATTTCTGTGTTTGTTTATCATGATTTCATATGAACCCATGATGACGATAAGTGCTATTATGGGCTAATCGTGATCATAGGGTCGCAACGGATTTACTATGGAATTCTTTAGTTAATTGTTTAATACTTTAGTGTGTGATGATTGTATGATATCTAGTATTGGTTGTGCGTATTCGTCTTATGTCGTCGCGAACATAAAAGATAGGGTGTTAATCTCTTGTGAAGCGACGGTGGATCTTGAGATTTAGAACTTGCCATGCTAGCATAGGTTCATGTATGATGTGCATGATTAGTGGGTAACTCTAACAGTTTTATTCGCCCTGTGTAATCAAAAGGATTAACTTGTGCTTAAATCGTTGTGTTGTCAATTTCTGTAGACATATAGGAACTCAGCATAATTGATGCCTATTCAACTTCTATCTTAATTGTGGATGTTTGGTAGAATGGTATTAGTACAATGAAAGTTGGCTTTTATCAGTTTCGTGTTATTCGATTAATATCATCATTGTCACATGCTAAAGGTAATAACAATAACTATTGAAGGAAGTAGTAATGAAGTTGTGATCTCATGGTTTTAATATTGTTAATTTGAAGTGTTAATTAAGTGATTAATTAGTATTAATTGTAGTTAATATTTAGTCAACAATTCTAAGTGTAGTTGGTCTTAACATTGAGAGAATCATACATTGGTGCGTGAGTTTAATTAGACAATAATTAGTCTGAGTCTCTGTGGGAACGAAATAGAAAGATTTATATTACTTGCGAACGCGTATACTTGCCGTGAATATTAGCGCGTGTTTTCGCCCTAACAAGTTTTGGCGCCGCTGCCGGGACTCGGCGTATTTGTTTAGTTTCTGTACTTACCATCATTGGTCATTAGGACTCAGTGATTAGGACTAGTTTGTTACTTATATTTCCTTGGTTTCAGGTACTTTAGCGAGCGTTTATGCAAAATCGTTCTCGTACTCGCAAGAGGACTTTAGATACAGCTGAAGAGACAGACGAAGTTCTTGATATTCCGAGAAGATAGATTTTGAAGATTCGGATTCAGGAACTGAGCAGAAAAAAACCAGTAAATATGGGTGATCATTTGTTGCAGGCTGATCCAGCTCTTATGGATTTTTCTCGGCCAAAAA